>NC_074721.1:9722500-10030000 GCF_947242115.1 Biomphalaria glabrata
TCTAAATTTTCCAATGCAAAGTCTTTCTTAAAATAATTATGATAAATTCATGTGAAATTACAAAAAAACTCTGGAAATGGGAATGGCGGTAGAGTGAAAACGATTAATCCTCGCTCCTTTAATAATTTCTGCTAAAGATTGCATTTGGCATTAAAGAATAGGGGTGGGGCGACTCGATATAAGAATTTAATTTATAGTATATATAAATTATATTAATGACAGATTTTTTAAATTTTGTAATTTCTTAACTATAATACATAAAGAAAAAGTATTGATTTGTTCGATGGGGGAAATACGATTGCATGTATCGCCCCTCCCACCTGGTACAACCCTTTTTCATTTAAATTTACTAATGATACAATTTGAGATTAGAGTGTGGTACGACATAATATACAATGGGTCACATATCAATACGTAGTTTATATTATATAGATATTCAACTAATTTTATTCACAAACTATGATTCTCCACAAAAATAGGACCGCCCCCCCCAGCACTCATAGGGCCAGAGTGGGGAGGGCAGTACATGCAATTGCCCCCCCCCCCTCACCCCACCGAATCGGCCAAAATACCAGAAAGGGAGCGACATAATATAAAATTTATTATATTAATTCAAGTTCAACTAATTTTGTTCACAAACTATGATTTCTCCATAAAAACGGACGCCTCCCCTACTCAAAGGGTTTAGGTGGGAAGGGCAGTAGAGGTATTCGTTCCCCTCCCCCCCCCCCAAAATCGGCAAACAGGGAACGACATAATAAAAAGATCGGTTAAAATATCAATAACAAGTTTTAATGATATAGATATTTAATTGATTTTGTTAGCAAGCTGTGATTTCTACAAAAAATTTGACCGCCCCACGAACTTGAAAGTGTAAGGGGGGGCGGGATTGATTCCATCGCCCCCTCCCGACCCCACCTGATCAGCCAACATACTAGATGGGGGGGGGGCGAAATAATTTAAAAATAGGTTGAAATATAAATAATTAATATATATTTTTGACATAATTAATAAATTCGTATACAAATCGTGTGAATTTTATACTAAAGTTCGATCGCCCCCCCCCCGGATCCGCCAGTGGGTCAAACTAGAGCTCTCCCTGTGTGGCCAACGAGTTAGTAGTTCCTAAACTGTTAAATTTCGTAGAAAACCGTTAAATGCGTTTTTTTCAGATCCAGGTTTCTGCTGGATCCAGATAGTAACTAAAAACCTGAGATACGAACTTTTTTATCATTACATGGCCTACGAAACAGAGAGACAAAAGGACAACCTATGAACTTATTTTAAAATAACATCAAAGAGGCATACATATCTCGTGAGTGAGTTACCACTGGATCATATATATATATATATATATATATATATATATATATATATATAATTCTCTACTACGCCCATCTATGCGGGACATAATGATGAAAACGTCATGGAAAGATGTCTCTTTTATTTCTTTAAATCGGACTAGAGTTACCCAACGTAACTTTCGATGTGCTCAGAAAAAAACAACAACAGGGGGGTGGTGTATGCTACGCTTCGGGTCGGCTTGTAAGACCATAAAAGAGTACATCCGTGCACTAACTGGCGCATAAAACGTAAATAAAGTGAAAACGTTCAAAGACAGTAGACTTCTGAAAACCTTTTGCTTAATGGATCGAATTCTGCGGAAACTTGTTCATCGGCACCAATATTATCAAATATAACCGAAACTAAACCATTGATCAAGACAATATTCATATTATTTTTTTTCCGATTTCGTCTTTTCTATTACTTGAAGTTATTTCATTTGTTTGAACACATTTAAGTTATACTTTTTAACTTCACATTTAGTCTATAAAGTTGAAAAGTATTTTGGTGTTTGTATAAGTCAGAAAAGAACAAGAAAATTATATTCAGATCCTACATGTAATGTACTATGATTAGAGCATGAAATGGGTTGCCTAAGCCTGCCAGAAAACCAATGACTAGGCAGAATTTAATATGCATGACTAGATGCATGACGCGTAGGACGTAATCATCTTCTTTTTTTGAAGTAACGTCTTTATTATATAAGATAAAAAGATGTTTTAATTTACATTGTAATATAGAAGATTTTACAAACAGTTCTAGACATGGTCACAAATTACAATTTTTGCTAATAAGAAAATATATGTCAAAGATTTCTAACTTCTTATTAAAAAAATAACTTGATTATATTGTAGAGAAACCCATAGAAACATAAACAAGCACAAAATCCACTGACACCAATCCTACTGTTGTACGTTACAGAAATAATAAAACATTTGGCTAATTAATTTGTAATTTGACTGCTTTACAGAATTGGTTATTAGACGGGAAATGGCTGAAATAAACATTAAACTGGAAAGAAACAGAAAACTTAAAGATCAATTATATGGTAACGTAGTATTTTATTTTTTAATGTAAAAAACTATTTTTTTAAAAGGGGGGGGGGGGGGGTAAATTTTAGCTAAATTTGAAATTAATGAAAGCTTAAAGTTTGCTCCTAAAGTGAAACAATTCAGGAATTCTTGAGTTAATGCTACTTAATATTTCAGCAATTGAATAAAGGAGATATATCGAACAACTGAATTTGGAACGCTTTAATATCAAATACTAGCCTGGCATTACCCGCGGCCTGCGGGTCTAAGTTTGTGTTTACTAATGTAGTGGATTGGATTTAGATGTATGTTAAACTTAGCTAATGATCCTTTCACGTTATTTCTCTTTCGCTACGAAAATAAAATTAGTTTTGCGAAAATGGGTTTACCCGAAGTCGATACATTTATATCTATTAAAAACGAAAAGAGCGATAGCTTTGTTAAATGAATGGGATTATAAAGTGAACAATTAAACGAAATAATATTTAGTACGCGATTCATGAATGAATATATTATATAGATCTAGGCCTATCTCAACCCGGCTTCGCAGCTTTTGTAAACGAATGTAGTCTCTTAAAAATAATGCTTTAGAAAACCAAATTTGAATGTTTATTTGATCAATATATGAAATGAATGGACTATAATTAGTATGTTCATGTGTTAAAGTATAAAACTATCTGTGCGAACAGAAATTTTATCATCTTAGAGTTGAATTAGAGTTTTAGATCTAGGGACGGGATTATAAAGTAAACAATTAAACGAATTAATTTTTAGTACGCGATTCATTACGGTATTGTCTAATGAAAGAATGTTCGTCAGGAAATCTGTAGTTACATATATAAGGAACTAATTAATGTAAAAAATGCTTTTGAAACACAAAATTGAAGGTTAATTTTATTATATAATGAAATCAAAGGATCTTTTTTGTATTTTCATGTGTCAAAGTAAAAAACTATCTGCACAAAGTGTATTTCTTAAAATTAGCTCTAGGTCTAAATCCTTTCGATCTTTTCTCATGTCAACATTGTAGACATGGCCTAGATCCATAAAATACTATAGCTTTAATAGAGTCGGACAACTTTATTTTTTTTTAGGGTCTTAAGTTTGTTTCAGGGCTACGATACATACACTAAGGTCTAAGTTGGTACCCAAGAAACATTCCTGCCAAGTTTTATCAAGATTGGTCAAGCGGTTTTGATGTCTATAAGTAACATACATACACCTCACATTCTACTTTATAGTATAGATAGTTTGATTGAAAAAAAGTTCCATATGTGAGCTGAATTTTTCTGGGTGGTTAGAACAAAAGGTTTGAAATACAACTTTTATATATGTATCAAAATGGGGCCTTACGTTTTATAAACACACATCGTCATCATGTCAGCCCCAAACGCAAATCATCTTTTCTAAATACGTTTGACGGCATCCCTGCTGTTGCTCGTACGTATAATTGTAGAAATTGTGGCTAATCAAACCATTGCGAGACGGAAAGTAACAAGCCTGGGGAAGTCGAACAGGACTCAAGCAGGGCCGGGCTTAGGTAAATGGAGGCCCTAGGCGAAATGAAATAGAAGAACAAAAAGAAAACAAAACACCGACAAATACGCAGTGAGTTAAAAACCTTCCTGTATCTTATCTAAATCAACAAATGATTAATATTCATACAGCGCCGATATCACGAATAGCTTCATGGACGATACTTGATCACTAGACTACAAGTTACGTTTCAACATTTCACTAAAAGGAAGAAACAATGGTCTTCAAACTAGTAGATCTAAACCATCGTGAAAAAAACAACAACTTGAATCATAGTACTGACCTCAAGCTTGTTTAACAGACAGACATTTGAAGTTCTGCAATGTTTGAGATTTGATTTGATATATTTCGCGAATGCCCAACTCATCGGAGGTCCTTGGAGGCTGGCTAGTTTGCCGATGCCGGCCCTGATTCGAGACACAGTTTCCTTCTGTTTTGTATGAACCGTACAAAATATGAACCAAAGAGACAATTTAATGAGCTGCGCTTTTTCCGGCCTGTTCGTTATCTGCCATTGGGAGGTGTGGTTTACATGGAACTGAAATTATTTGTCCATTTCTCTCGTTTGAATTGTTGCAGAATATAACCTGAACTCACAGACTGCTCGGTAGATAACTATAGTATATGGAATTATTGCTAGTCACACTCTAATGGCTTGTTACTCTGTCACGGCATTGCTCAATATAGGTACATGAATTAGACGTTCTGATGAATAATTAATATGTATACAGTCTTTTGTTAAAGATTAAAGATTAGATAATAAATGGGACGTAATCATGGTCTGAGTTATTTTTGTAGTTGTTGTCTCCCTTAGTTAAAGAGCGTTTTTCAGCTTATTTAAGCAGAAAATCATCAAGTCATCAATATACATATAGTTAGCTTGAAATAGCCTTTAAATTAGAAACAAAATGTACTTACTTGCAATAATACTTGCAATAATCTCCTATAAAATAACAGACTGTGTTCAATTGTTTTATGCAGTTGTATTTGTATTTTATATTCGTACATTTCGTTCCTGTCCGCTCTTATTTTACCATAAACCAAATTGTTAATCTACCAGTGTAGCTCAATAATGGATCTTCAGTAACTAAAAAAAAACAACAAAAAAACAAGAAATATAATTTTCCAAAATTAATTCCTTCATTTTTTTCCTTTATTTTCAAAAATAAACTAAACATATATTAACTATTAAAGAAAAAAGAGACCAAAAAAAAAATGGCCAATATGGAGTTAGAACCCATGACATTTGCGTTTTTAGCAACGAACTATAAACTTGTCTAACCATCCATAATTTTGTAACGACTATCTCTGTTCAGGATCTGATGCCAAGGCTGCACAATACAACACAGTTAGGGCCTCGTTCTGTCATAGAACGATTAAGGTTCATCTTGAACACGTTTTCAGGTGACTGTGGAGCCCTATTCTGAAGAGACATTCCCGTTCACATAAATCGAAGGTTAAGGTAGCTCTCGCATTGGTGGTGTTACACATTTTTCTTCCAGTGCTGAAGCCCATTTTTTTTTCACTGTTCATAGCTTTCTTGGTCACTGTCTCTCTCCATCTAGTGCGATCTTTCCAATGGTAAGTATCAATGTTCACTGTTTTGAGGTTCCGTTTTATTACATCCACGTAACGGAGGTGAGGGCGACCGGTTTATCTTTAGCCAGACGCGAGTTACCCGTAGAAAATGAATGCGATTTTCCTCCATCCGGCGAACATGTCCAAGCTAGCGCAGGCGTCGTTGTCTGAGGGCTGTAAAGTTGCTGGGAAGACCAGTTCGAGCAAGGATCTCAGTATTGCACACTTTCTCTTGCTATGTGATTTTCAATATCCTTCGAAGGCAACGCAAGTGGATTGAGTTTAGTTTTCTCTCTTGCTTTGCTTAGGTGGTCCACGACCTACTGCCGTACAGTAGCGTACTCAGAACGCATGCCTTTTAGACCTAAATTGTGGTCGCTGTGGTGAGCTTCTGGTTTACCCAAACTCTTGGCCCTAGTCTATCGAAGGTCGATGCAGCCTTCCCTGTGCGTTTTTAATCTCCTCACCCAGAGACGGACATATTGAATAGTAAATCCATGGTAGCAGAATTCATTTACGGCGTCCAGCTTGTTATCATCTATGAGGATGGAAGGTTGTTCTGTAGCAGTCGTTCCCATAACATTTGTTTTCTTCGTGCTAATGGTTAGGCCATACTCCTGACATGCCCTAGAGAAGCATGGCATTAGGGACATAAATAACTCAAATAATATGACATCGCACGCTACAAATAACGTAACTTTTAAAATGTCTAATAAAGTAACGGCCAATATCATACTATTTGCTACTCGATACACTGACTGTACAAATGCTTCACCGTAGATAACCATACCGCTGAATAAACTCTGGTTGCTGTATCAAACTCTACTGGCGTCCTGGACTCGTGATGGGTTCAACTGTTTCCGACCGAACTAACACTGAACTTACTGTAGAGAACAACCAGACTGAATCGTGAATCGTCCTTACTCTGACACCCTTTGCCTTTTATTTAGGTAACATAGGTCATCTCGAAAGCGAGAAACTATCGCCCGTTCCTTCTGAATGATCCCATGACATTATCACACGTGTATAGCATGAGCAGTGTTCTCATCATAGTAGATTTCTGAAGCGTCGCCAATAGTCACTTGCTGCGGCTCTGTGTCAGTTGTTACAAACACAATTACCCCCATTATGTCGCCACTATAGTCTTTGTACAATTTCAACTTAGGAAAACATTTTTGTATTAGATTTAAAATTATTTCTGACATTTAACCATCTTTTTACTACTTCAGACTTTAGTACCAGGGCCTCGCTGAGTTGAATTGATTTGGGAAAGATATTTACCCGAACACATGTTGAAAACATTTGTGTAATGACGACAATGACTACCGATCCGAAGAATTGCCTTTATGTTCTGTTACCTCTAAATTACATTGTACATGGCGATTAGAATAAAAAGTCTCTTAAGTCCGCATACAGTCAAAAAAAAACCCCGCAGCTCATGTCGTGTCGATTAACATCTCATCTTGTGCGATTGTCTATAATAATAGCCTTTTTATGACCCTAAGAAACCAATTACACTCGAGAATTATTTGAGACGATGCCACCCTGATAAAAAGAGAAAAGTGAGAAAAAAGTTCAGAATAGACTCACAAAATCTTTCTTCAACATCATATAGAAAAGATGGTGGTTTGTGAGCATTTTACAAGATCTCTTTACCTGAAAACACTGTAGATAAAACATTGATTTTTCCAGCCCTTGAAGTAGTTTTAAAAACTGTTTTACACAAACCTTTATCTGATATTATGAAACGAATTTCTTTTAGTAACACTACAGTTCAAGGGCACATCAGTGGGATGAGCATTAAAGCTGCTAACTGCCTAATGGTCATCAGCTCCATATTTTTCCCCAGGGCTGACCCATGAAACCTTTCCCATGTTTGGGTGTATAGCTGCAAAGCAGCAGAGGTTTGAATTCTATTTTCCTTCGGCTAGGTAGGCTGCAAGCCAAGGATAATGAGTCCCTCCTGCCCGAATCTTACTGGTTTAGTAAATCACCTTTGCTCTTTCTCCTGTTAGTGAAAACAACTCCGCAGGCTCAATATTTGAGCCAAACGTGAAATATCAAGAAATACACGAGAAACTCTTTGCGAAAACTTTTACAATAATACATAAGGCTTATTAATAAATTAATATTTAATGTTTGAAGGAATACTTCATAGAACAATGAATTCCTATATGAAACAATATCCACAGAAACGGATGATGAACATACAAAAAAAAAAAAAAAAAAAAAAACATTTCCAATGTGCATGGTGATTCCAGCAATACATATTAATTGTTATTTTAATAGGTTTAAATTTGAATTATATCTGTAAAAAAAATAGATCTCTCTAACTTATGATGTAGCTTTACATTACTTTTCACTCTTTGACTCACTGCAGTTAGAAATTAGTTTAAAAAATTAGTTTGTGAATGTGCAAAAATGCAATATAAGTTAAGCAGGGGGTCTACCGAAAATCAGAAAACATGGCAAGGGGTCTACGAGACAAAAAAGTTTGGGAACCACTGGTCTAGAGGAACATCTTATGGTCTGACAGTTACACTGGGCAGAGCATTTTAACATTTTATTGTCCGACGTCGATAAGTTTTTTTGTCTGAAAAAAAAATCTAATTGCTCTTCCAAAATGTATTTACATATTTTTTTTCTACCTTTTTTTTTTTTTTTGGGTCTTGGAAATATATACGAGCATTTGAATTTTGTCTCAATTAAACTAGACCCACTTTAACAAATACTTATGTAGATTGATTCATTATGGAAGACAATAAAAGAAATAACATTTGCCGGGGTCTGTTTATATGTATTGTGCTTTGCGTGATTTATAAATTGAATTCACTTTAACTGCGGAGAGCGTATATGTGGCTTTTATTTTGGATACTAGGCTAATAGAGCCTACAATAGAATGGTGGGATAATGTTTAATTAGGTTTATTGATTCATTAAACCTTGTTCATGTTTGCATATATACATACATACATACATACATGCATACATACATACATACATACATACATACATACATACATACATATATATATATATATATATATATATATATATATATATATATATATATATATATATATATATATATATATATATATATATATATATTTAAATTGCTTGCTTAAGAGTATAGGATTATACATACACATTCATACATATATAGAAATCACATGCTATGGAAAAAAAAAAGATTGTTTAAAATAAAAACAAAAAAAAACGAGCTCTATTATAAACCTATGAAGAGTCTTTTGACCTCAATCTTAATACAAACATATTAAAGTATAAAGTTTAATGTTAAGCTATGCTACGGTTTGTATTCTCATATTTATATATTTTAGCAATTTTACTAATTATTTTCTGTTTGTTTAGGCCTACATGATATTATTACATAATGAATTGATTATTTGTGATGACATTCTTTATATTATGACCTAATTTTTTTTATTTTAACAGTTATTCAGGTTTGTCCCAACTGTAGCATTTTGGGGTGTCATTCAATATGGAAGACGCCAATCCTACGCGCGAGAAATAAAAACGGCATTATGCATTAGCCGTAATTGTGTAATCTGGTGAAAAAAGCTTCTCGCGCATCAACTTAATGAAGAAATACTTGAGGTCAACAATTCTCAAAGATAGATTGAAACATTTGGTAATTCTTGCTATTGAGCGTGATCTATGTAGGAAACAGAATTATTATGATATACTGTAAGACTTTTCTACACGCAAGGCTCGTAAAGTAATTCTGTACGTAGTAAAGAATGAATAAAATGCATAGACAAATTTATTTTCTAATACAAACTCTTAAATTTCACTTATTATCCGCTTCCCTACCTAAATTTGTACCCGCGAAATCCGTTTCGCATAGGGCCCTACAATGGGTAAGTCAGGCGCTGCTATTTAGTGACGGGTGAACATACATAGTAGATTACATGTTCTCTTTCCATGACTTTTTAGTCACAATGGTTAAGTCCATCGCCGCTTTTTAGTGTTTGTAAAATGTTTTACATTTTTCTTCAGATTTTGAAGGACGAAGGGGGATGGGAGCGGGCAGGTTTTGATAAATCCAAACAACAGTTCAGCGCGCAAACCGCACGACCAGGCAGCCATCCGTAGTGACCGGTCAATACTTGCCCCCCCCCCCCCCCTTGTTTTTTTCGTGAGCGACGAAGAGAATTATATATATATATAGATATAGATTGTCCTCCATCTTGGTACTGTTAGCTGTATTACGGGACGACACAAATGTTGTTCTCCATCCTTAGAAGTTATAGTCCAGTTTCATAACAACTGAGGGTTAGTAATGTAGAGATACTGACTTAATGGTTTGGCATTGTTTTGAGTTTCACGCTTGATTAAGTCATCACAAAGTGTGGACTATAAATCGTTGATTTTATTTGTATGCTACATTAGTATGAAATTCCCTGAATAATTAGAACAGTGTAGTAAGAGTTTCCATTTCAGAGCATGCGGTCTACGGGGCAGATGATGTAGAGGTTATCTGTTTTTGTGGCCCACTAACGTACAACGTATGTACCTATTAAGCCTGTGTGGACTCAGAAGCGCCCTAGAAATCCCGAAACAAAAACAAAAATGCGTCCTTACTAGGATTCGAACCCGGGTCATTCCGGTTCGGTTCAAGTGCTTTACCATTCAACCATCGCGATTTCAAAAATGATTGGTTCTAAATTATATACAATTTTTTCGATGTATTATCATGTGACCTATTATTCCATTGACGATGTACTGATTACAACTTAAATATTTATCATTTTCAACTCATCTCTTCGCTTCCTCCCCCCCCCCTCCCTTAATTTAACTGGTACGTGATATGAGTGATATCAGTTAAGAAAGGAAAGGCGGTTGGTTGTTGTCAAACCACTTAGCTCACTCGTCAGCTGTCGGTCATAAAAAACATATGACGTTTACATCATCGGCAAGGTCCGAAGGAGTACTTTCTTTTACTTCTTACTTTATTTACTGTGACTTAAGTAAGAGATGTTTTTTTTTAAAGAGCAATTCGGAAAACACATAAATTGTTTATACTTTTATAGTTATTTCTTTTAGTATTTTCAAATGATGTTCTCTTTAAAAGAAATGATCAATTTGATTTTATAATACCTGTACACTTGTATTATATTTTGGTATTCTTGTAATATAAATAATGAACATTTAAAAAAATTAAATATGTTTTTTTTTCTTGTATGTTTAAAATAATCTTATTACAGATTGTTGATTCGTGTATGCAAACTACCATAAGTTTAATTATTTAATTAAATTAAATTAGTTTAATTATTTTGTTATCTCCATAGTCACAGGGAGAGTGATGTCCAAGCTTGTTGGCTACATTTCGTGTTCGTAGCTTTCATCACTACATAACGTTTGTTGTTCTTTTTGAATACCATATATCTGTAAGAAGAATATTCAAATTAGGAATTAACAATGTCAGTCATAAACAATTTACCGAATGTACAAGAATTTATGTAGACAATGAAATAAATGTATATTACCAATCAACTCATTTAGAATCTGAGTTGATTTATATTTTGGCGTAACTAAATTTTTTTTTCTATTTGAAGGGGTATAAGCGAGGTAAGTAAATTTATTTTTGTTAAGTTTAATTTTACATTAGTTAGTTGGTGTAAAGTAATCGCTATTACAGAAAGCCAAAATTTCTTGTATATATTTTTATTTATTTGTTTTATTGTACAGCCCCCACCCATGAATTCGCAAGTGCTATAGCCCCCACCCATGAATTCGCAAGTGCTATAGCCTCCACCCATGAATTCGCAAGTGCTATAGCCTCCAACCCATGAATTCGCAAGTACTATAGCCCCCAACCCATGAATTCGCAAGTGCTATAGCCCCCACCCATGAATTCGCAAGTGCTATAGCCCCCACCCATGAATTCGTAAGTGCTATAGCCCCCACCCATGAATTCGCAAGGGTTATGTCCCCCACCCATGAATTCGCAAGTGCTATAGCCTCCACCCATGAATTCGCAAGTGCTATAGCCCCCAACCCATGAATTCGCAAGTGCTATAGCCCCCACCCATGAATTCGCAAGTGCTATAGCCTCCACCCATGAATTCGCAAGTGCTATAGCCCCCAACCCATGAATTCGCAAGTGCTATAGCCCCCACCCATGAATTCGCAAGGGTTATGTCCCCCACCCATGAATTCGCAAGTGCTATAGCCTCCAACCCATGAATTCGCAAGTACTATAGCCCCCAACCCATGAATTCGCAAGTGCTATAGCCCCCACCCATGAATTCGCAAGTGCTATAGCCCCCACCCATGAATTCGCTAGTGCTATCCCCCAACCCATGAATTCGCAAGGGTTATGTCCCCCACCCATGAATTCGCAAGTGCTATAGCCTCCACCCATAAATTCGCAAGTGCTATAGCCCCCACACATGAATTCGCAAGTACTATAGCCCCCAACCCATGAATTCGCAAGTGCTATAGCAACGACCCATGAATTCGCAAGTGCTATAGCCTCCACACATGAATTCGCAAGTGCTATCCCCCAACCCATGAATTCGCAAGTATTAAGGCCCCCAACCCATGAATTCGCAAGTGCTATAGCCCCCACTCATGAAATCGCAAGTGCTATAGCCCCCAACCCATGAATTCGCAATTGCTATAGCCCCCACCCATGAATTCGCAAGTGCTATAGCCTCCACCCATAAATTCGCAAGTGCTATAGCCTCCAACCCATGAATTCGCAAGTACTATAGCAACGACCCATGAATTCGCAAGTGCTATAGCCTCCACACATGAATTCGCAAGTGCTATCCCCCAACCCATGAATTCGCAAGTACTATAGCCCCCAACCCATGAATTCGCAAGTGCTATAGCCCCCACTTATGAAATCGCAAGTGCTATAGCCCCCAACCCATGAATTCGCAAGTACTATAGCCCCAAACCCATGAATTCGCAAGTGCTATAGCCCCCACCCATGAATTCGCAAGTGCTATAGCCCCCACTCATGAAATAGCAAGTGCTATAGCCCCCATCCCATGAATTCGCAAGTGCTATAGCCCCCACTCATGAAATCGCAAGTGCTATAGCCCCCAACCCATGAATTCGCAAGTACTATAGCCCCCAACCCATGAATTCGCAAGTGCTATAGCCCCCACCCATGAATTCGCAAGTGCTATAGCCCCCAACCCATGAATTCGCAAGTGCTATAGCCCCTACCCATGAATTCGCAAGGGTTATGTCCCCCACCCATGAATTCGCAAGTGCTATAGCCTCCACCCATGAATTCGCAAGTGCTATAGCCTCCAACCCATGAATTCGCAAGTACTATAGCCCCCAACCCATGAATTCGCAAGTGCTATAGCCCCCACCCATGAATTCGCAAGTGCTATAGCCCCCACCCATGAATTCGCAAGTGCTATAGCCCCCACCGATGAATTCGCAAGGGTTATGTCCCTCACCCATGAATTCGCAAGTGCTATAGCCTCCACCCATAAATTCGCAAGTGCTATAGCCCCCACACATGAATTCGCAAGTACTATAGCCCCCAACCCATGAATTCGCAAGTGCTATAGCAACGACCCATGAATTCGCAAGTGCTATAGCCCCCACTTATGAAATCGCAAGTGCTATAGCCCCCAACCCATGAATTCGCAAGTACTATAGCCCCAAACCCATGAATTCGCAAGTGCTATAGCCCCCACCCATGAATTCGCAAGTGCTATAGCCCCCACTCATGAAATAGCAAGTGCTATAGCCCCCATCCCATGAATTCGCAAGTGCTATAGCCCCCACTCATGAAATCGCAAGTGCTATAGCCCCCAACCCATGAATTCGCAAGTACTATAGCCCCCAACCCATGAATTCGCAAGTGCTATAGCCCCCACCCATGAATTCGCAAGTGCTATAGCCCCCAACCCATGAATTCGCAAGTGCTATAGCCCCTACCCATGAATTCGCAAGGGTTATGTCCCCCACCCATGAATTCGCAAGTGCTATAGCCTCCACCCATGAATTCGCAAGTGCTATAGCCTCCAACCCATGAATTCGCAAGTACTATAGCCCCCAACCCATGAATTCGCAAGTGCTATAGCCCCCACCCATGAATTCGCAAGTGCTATAGCCCCCACCCATGAATTCGTAAGTGCTATAGCCCCCACCCATGAATTCGCAAGGGTTATGTCCCCCACCCATGAATTCGCAAGTGCTATAGCCTCCACCCATGAATTCGCAAGTGCTATAGCCCCCAACCCATGAATTCGCAAGTGCTATAGCCCCCACCCATGAATTCGCAAGTGCTATAGCCTCCACCCATGAATTCGCAAGTGCTATAGCCCCCAACCCATGAATTCGCAAGTGCTATAGCCCCCACCCATGAATTCGCAAGGGTTATGTCCCCCACCCATGAATTCGCAAGTGCTATAGCCTCCAACCCATGAATTCGCAAGTACTATAGCCCCCAACCCATGAATTCGCAAGTGCTATAGCCCCCACCCATGAATTCGCAAGTGCTATAGCCCCCACCCATGAATTCGCTAGTGCTATCCCCCAACCCATGAATTCGCAAGGGTTATGTCCCCCACCCATGAATTCGCAAGTGCTATAGCCTCCACCCATAAATTCGCAAGTGCTATAGCCCCCACACATGAATTCGCAAGTACTATAGCCCCCAACCCATGAATTCGCAAGTGCTATAGCAACGACCCATGAATTCGCAAGTGCTATAGCCTCCACACATGAATTCGCAAGTGCTATCCCCCAACCCATGAATTCGCAAGTATTAAGGCCCCCAACCCATGAATTCGCAAGTGCTATAGCCCCCACTCATGAAATCGCAAGTGCTATAGCCCCCAACCCATGAATTCGCAAGTACTATAGCCCCCAACCCATGAATTCGCAATTGCTATAGCCCCCACCCATGAATTCGCAAGTGCTATAGCCCCCACTCATGAAATAGCAAGTGCTATAGCCATCATCCCATGAATTCGCAAGTGCTATAGCCCCCACTCATGAAATCGCAAGTGCTATAGCCCCCAACCCATGAATTCGCAAGTACTATAGCCCCCAACCCATGAATTCGCAAGTGCTATAGCCCCCACCCATGAATTCGCAAGTGCTATAGCCCCCAACCCATGAATTCGCAAGTGCTATAGCCCCTACCCATGAATTCGCAAGGGTTATGTCCCCCACCCATGAATTCGCAAGTGCTATAGCCTCCACCCATGAATTCGCAAGTGCTATAGCCTCCAACCCATGAATTCGCAAGTACTATAGCCCCCAACCCATGAATTCGCAAGTGCTATAGCCCCCACCCATGAATTCGCAAGTGCTATAGCCCCCACCCATGAATTCGCAAGTGCTATAGCCCCCACCCATGAATTCGCAAGGGTTATGTCCCCCACCCATGAATTCGCAAGTGCTATAGCCTCCACCCATAAATTCGCAAGTGCTATAGCCCCCACACATGAATTCGCAAGTACTATAGCCCCCAACCCATGAATTCGCAAGTGCTATAGCAACGACCCATGAATTCGCAAGTGCTATAGCCTCCACACATGAATTCGCAAGTGCTATCCCCCAACCCATGAATTCGCAAGTACTATAGCCCCCAACCCATGAATTCGCAAGTGCTATAGCCCCCACTTATGAAATCGCAAGTGCTATAGCCCCCAACCCATGAATTCGCAAGTACTATAGCCCCCAACCCATGAATTCGCAAGTGCTATAGCCCCCACCCATGAATTCGCAAGTGCTATAGCCCCCACTCATGAAATCGCAAGTGCTATAGCCCCCATCCCATGAATTCGCAAGTGCTATAGCCCCCACTCATGAAATCGCAAGTGCTATAGCCCCCAACCCATGAATTCGCAAGTACTATAGCCCCCAACCCATGAATTCGCAAGTGCTATAGCCCCCACCCATGAATTCGCAAGTGCTATAGCCCCCACCCATGAATTCGCAAGTGCTATAGCCCCCAACCCATGAATTCGCAAGTGCTATAGCCCCCACCCATGAATTCGCAAGGGTTATGTCCCCCACCCATGAATTCGCAATTGCTATAGCCTCCACCCATGAATTCGCAAGTGCTATAGCCTCCAACCCATGAATTCGCAAGTACTATAGCCCCCAACCCATGAATTCGCAAGTGCTATAGCCCCCACCCATGAATTCGCAAGTGCTATAGCCCCCACCCATGAATTCGCAAGTGCTATAGCCCCCACCCATGAATTCGCAAGTGCTATAGCCTCCACCCATAAATTCGCAAGTGCTATAGCCTCCAACCCATGAATTCGCAAGTACTATAGCCCCCAACCCATGAATTCGCAAGTGCTATAGCCCCCACCCATGAATTCGCAAGTGCTATAGCCCCCACCCATGAATTCGCTAGTGCTATCCCCCAACCCATGAATTCGCAAGTACTATAGCCCCCAACCCATGAATTCGCAAGTGCTATAGCCCCCACTCATGAATTCGCAAGTGCTATAGCCCCCAACCCATGAATTCGCAAGTACTATAGCCCCCAACCCATGAATTCGCAAGTGCTATAGCCCCGACCCATGAATTCGCAAGTACTATAGCCCCCAACCCATGAATTCGCAAGTGCTATAGCCCCCACCCATGAATTCGCAAGTGCTATAGCCCCCAACCCATGAATTCGCAAGTGCTATAGCCCCCACCCATGTATTTGTCAGAACTATCGCCATCTACCCATAGATCCACATGTGCTTTCGTCCCCCCCCCAACCCATGGACCCGCCAGTGCTACCGCCCACCACCCATTAATCCGCCAAAGATACCACCCACCCACCCATGGACCCCCCATAGGTCATGAGTTTGACAGCTGATGCTCTCATTTAAGTGTTACTTAGTTAACTAACAGATGTAGTAGCTCCGGTGATCCGAATCTTGACAGAGTCATTGTAACGTGACTCTAAATTGAAGAATAGATCTTCGTTAACAAGCTGGGATTCTTCGGATAAGGGCCGTGAGCTCCACAGGGCAATGAGTAGACCAGACAAAAGAGATGCGTAGTGGCAACTTAATCGTGCGGATCAGGCGGTCCTAGCCCAGTTACGGGTCGGGCAGTGTTCAATTGGTGTTTACTTCGGACGGTGGAGGGAAAATTACGACTCACGGTGCCACCACTGCATGGAGGATGACGAGACAATAGAACACATTGTATACGAATGCAGAGTTCTGCACGAAAGGCGATTGGGGCAAGGATTAGATAGAGAGATAACTGGTTCATGGCCGACACAAAGACTGTCCTTGTACGGGGACAAGGCAACCTTAAAACTCACTGCTCGCTTCCTCTCACGTGCTCTAAAGGAGTAATTCCCAGCATGGTTCGTTACTAATGTAATTTCTGATTCGTTAACTAGCTACACCAGGATTGGTCTACGCAACTCTAAACGAATATACAAAACGAATATAAAACATTAATAAAAATTTAACAATAAATATAAAGTAATAAAGTAGCATCGTATACTAAAGTACATTCCAAACTATGCATGACTAGGCTACATCTAGATCCAAACAGTAAAGTTTTTTTTTTTTAAATTATAGATTACTGCCACAGAATATATATATAGTCTATGATTACTGCTAACCTACTTTACATATAAATATTCTTGCGGGCTTTATAAAAGTGTATTCTTTAATGAGTACTAATTATGTCCATAGTTAGTCATATACAATTAAATGAACCATATTTATAGACTTACTTAAATATCAAATTTATGAAGAAAAAAACAACAACTTGGTTTGATGCAAAGAAAATATGCTATACGCCATTTTTTGGATAATACAATTGTGGAAATTTCCCATTTGACTTATTTGTATACGAAAATTTTTTTCTCACAAAGTTCATCAGTTTATAACAAATCATTCACACCCCCATGGCATTTAGAGAATATTTTAAAAATAAGAATAAGATTTAATTCTTAGACTAAATCAAATTATTTACACATTGAGACACACGTAAACTGACTTTACTCAATAGCTGGACAGCAGTTAATTTTCATTAAAACAAACAAAGATAAAACAAAAGAGAGACCAGACCGCGGTCTTTCTTATTTTTTAACACCAACTACGAAGAATGTAAAATGTTTAAGGTCTAACTTGAGTATTGAGATTCTCTGCAATAATTTGATATCCGTTAGTGGATATCTTTTCCCAAACGGAATCAAAGGAAAGGAGAAGGCAGACAGTTTGGCAAACCTTGGACCGCTTTTAGATCCAGCAGAGGAGCCGTAAACATACAAGAGTGCAAAAGCAAGGATATGTGAATGGATCAAGTCCAAATTGTATAATAGCTGCGACCATTGTAGCAAGGGGCGAGAAGTCAGGAAAGTTCTGAAACGTCCAAACAGGAAGGACGAATGGCAGTTAGAAAGGATTAGGCAATTTTGCATGGTTTCGCAATAGTCACAGCCTCCCTACGCCTAATTAGCTCACTTGGAACATAACATCCAGCTCGCAGTCAACAAACTTGCTTGGTCAGCGTAACAGAGTTGCCCCACAGAAACGCTTCTTTAGAACACTAAAGCAATGTTCTTAAGTCTCATAGGAAAAAAATGCGCAATTTTACATATGAACAAAGTGTATGTTTTACCCACAACTAGATTTTGTGTAACCTGATGTTTCTTACTAAAGCCATAATGAATACACTAATTGTCATATTAAATGTCATAACTTAACCACATGAGAAATTACACTTACAAAGACTTTCTTTTAAACCTAGTATTAATAATTGGAGAATAGTTGTACGCAAAAGATGAAATGTAAAACGACACGACGTGAGCTGTGTTTTTTCTTTACTGTTCGATTTTCTATTTATCGCTATGTACAATTACATTGAGAACTAACAGAACACTAAAGCAACTCTTCTTTATCCGATCGTTCATTTTCGTAAATAATAAGAGTAAATTAGAATAGGATTTTACTCACAACTCAGGCCTCTCACAATAATAACAATCTCTCAAGGGACATCCTTTTATCTGGACTAGATCTAGTATACCAATGAAATATTCATAAATAAACCTAGAATTAGTTATAACAAAATTTTATTTGAATTACTTTATGAATTAAGATTATAGTTTCAAAACAAACAAAATTAAAAAAAAAAAAAATTTTCGATGTTTCTTTTTGATTCAGTTTACAATTTTAGGTTTGTAAGTTTAAAATGTAAAAAAAAAATAATCAAATTAAAATTAATATAATTATGTCGCTGAAATGGACGATGCCTGGTCATGCGGTATACATGCTGGACTTTCGTTCAGACTTTTCGATGGTTCCGATGCCATCCCCCGTCGTCCTGCAGGAGTTTCGGACTAGGAATAAAATTATCTTCAATTCTGAAAGAACATCCGAAACATGTCTAACAATTTTTTTACAAAAATTTTTATTCTATTTTCTACAGATGCACAACAATGTTTCACCTGTCTCCAGTCAAGTTCTGACATGTGTGTTAACTGGCGCTATGGTCACGTGACTAACTGCCAACTCTGTCAACCTCACAGGACACGATGTACTGTATGTAGGCCTAATACACAAATTGAATCAAGTCAAAACGTTTTCGATTTTCTCATCAAGAGACATTGCTACAAACAGATAGATCCGTACATTAACGAGAATAGAATGCTTCTTAAACCTTTTCCTTAACAGAACACTTCGCACATTCTTGGTATTTAGCAGAACTTTTTTTTATTTTTTAGAGAGATTAATTCATGTGGTGGCCTTCTAGTTAATTATTTCAGTAGTTCTTGGAACACCCATTCAGACCACCACGGCTACTACCTCCTCCAAGCAGTGGACTTAGCGCCGAAGACTGCATTATAGTTCATTATCGCTGTTCATGTCATCTGATACCAATCACTGTATGTCGCTCATCGTCTTGCTAACTGGTCTTTGCCACTGTCGCTAACATCTATTCAGTTCCTCTACGATTAGACTGTCACATACTCAAGACTGCTACTATTACTGCCATCTACCGCCTTCGACTCACGGACTCTAACTGTGACTGTCACTCTAAATAAACAAAGAACCATAATATCGCTAACAACAAGATAAAGTAGAATTCTTTAAATTCGTAATTAACTAACATCTAATGCTATAAAAAAAAAAACATTTATTCTTACCCTGGTCCCTTAGACCTGATTTCTATATGTTGTCTATGGCAAACAACTCACACCTCTTGGAGCCAAGATCGCGAGCCAACCTCGGCGACTTGCTCCCGATGTCTGTATGTGTCGTTCACCAAAAAACATCTAGCACACGACACACGCCACTGCTAACACTGCATGGCGCTGTGTCCCGACTGCCCCAAAACTCTACTCTATATAAGCTGAGACCCTAACCCACGCCTGAACTAATGCTACTAAATCTTCTGTTTCTACCCTGACCTAAGGGTTTCAAGTCGCCCTACAATGTATACATCTATGTGTCACAATATTACCACCCTTTGTCTGTACTCTGTCAAGTCTGTCGGTGTTACGTGAAAACACCTTACAAAATAATTAATTTTGCTCACACACACACATATATATCTGTGACACTGGCCACCTAATTCATGATATCCGGCATAGGCAAAAGTAATGTCAACACATTCAAAGTTTAAGTGTCGAACATGAAAAGGAATGGACCATCCATTAAAAATGATTTTTAAAAAATAATTGGCCTGAACTTAGTAATAAGTAATCAGAGACACTGTATCATCTTCAGATGAAATGTTAAGTTTTTCTCCTTACTGGTGTTCTCACTAGGCCTACTTCTATGCATTGGTATTCAAGATGAATGTTGTCGGGAAATTAGAAAGTAGAACACAGGCGAAGGCCTTCAATGAAATGTTGGTGTCAAAAATGTTGAGCATTTAATTAAGTAATGATGGGAATCTTATCATCGCTGACACTATACAATATAACCAAATCCAATACTTGATATTCTTTTTATTAAAAAATGTTTTTTTACCCAAAGCGTTAGCCTAGTCTACACTATACTCTAGACACATTAATGTTTAATACTGAAGCTTAACTTAAGAAAAAATCAGGACTTCAAGAGAACAGAAGATTGCTTGATAAAAGATTTCAAGAGATAAAACAAAAACACACTCCGTTATGTTACAAATACAAAATTAAGAAAAAGAAAGCTCCGATATTTTAGACATATTGTCAGACTTATTCATTGACCAAGATCAGTAGAACTTTTGGATTTGGAACTTTTTGAGTCGGTAGGCAAGTCACTGAAATTTTCATAAATAGAGAAATTACTCTACCAAAATTTTTCACTTTAATTGTTTTATGGGAAAAAAAATGAATAGGTTTTGTATCAACTATGTTTGACAGATCACAATAAAACGATAGCCATGTCACTGCAAATAGCTTTGAGTCCAGGACAACCAATCGTCTATGGCTTCAATTAACACTGTGGAAGAATTTTTGAGGGTACGAATAGTACCAGGGTCCAAAATGGCACTAGATCAGTGGTTTGGACATCACAGGCCAAGATTTTATTTCTAGGTACGGCAGACCAGTAAACAAAGTGTACAGAATATCTCTACAAATACGGTGGCTGTTTCAAACCAAGAGTAGTTTAAAACCCTGATGCTTTGGAGTGTGTATGACTGTTTTCATGAAACCATCAGAAAAGGTGGACGAATGGTTTGTTCGGGTAGGCTGACCACGTTCTGATGAAATCACGAGATGGTATGATGTAATTAATAAATACTTGTGTTCAAGTCTAACAGAGAGGAGAACAACAGACGACAGACAGAAAGGCGTTAATTTTTAGTGAATTAGATCTTGTTTGAAGTAACAAACAATTTTGTTTTTTTCAAATCCTATTTTTTTAACAATCTTCTGTAAAGATGACAAACTCAGTCCTTAAAACTATACCTACCAATGATGTACAGGTTATTTCCCTTATTCGCTATCAAACAAAATAATTAACAATAATTAATTGATTAATTGTGTATTTTTGTTTATTGATTCATGTTTTGTTAGGTGGAAAAAATAATTGTTTTAACTAGTTTAGAGTATCATCTTGACCGGAGAATGCGTGAGGAAGAAATAGCATCAACAAATTATCCAAGGGGACTAAATCCAACAAATTGTCATATGTGTGACTACTGAAGGATTAGTTTCCTTTGTAGCTATTAAACAAAATAATGAATTACCAGTAATACATTGCTTAAGTCTTGTCTTGTCTATGTCAATGAATAATTGTGCGAAGCTTCAGCTTGATTCGAAAATAAAAATATTTGTCCATATAAAACGAGTATGCAATCAAAGCATTTTCAAACGTCGCTTCCTGGCGTCTAGAACAAACATAATATGATACATTTTCCAAAGAAGCTCCAGGGATTGATCGTTAAAAGATTTCTGTAGGATATTGACGGCGGAGAAAGTGTTAATTGCTAGAAAAAAAAAGAATCTACTAAAACACTGCCAAGATTTTTTTATTTCCTGATAGATTTATCCAGAATTAGATTTTTAACGAACGCTGAAACGATCTCTGTATCATTCACATTTTTTTTTTATAAATCTGAAATAACCTGCCGCTTCTGAAATTCGACTTGCATCCGGAAAAATAAACGAAAAAAAACAACATCGTTTGTCTTTACTATTGTACCCAATGCAGGGTGTGTCTGAAAGTGTTGGCTGATGCCGCTGTCTGATGTTTAGGGTATTATTAAAATGAAGACTACACTTGCACACAATTACATACAAGCACACATTGAACGGTAGGTAAGCAACAAAAGAGTAAAATATAGTTGACAATTAAAATAATTTAGTTAAAAAAATGTATAGTTAATGAAAGGAAAATATGGCGTAGGATTACAGTGGGACGGGATCTTTGAAGTGCAATGGTAGTTAGGTTTGACTCATCATTAGATGATATAGGTAAGTGATATTAGTGTCATTAGGCGTGGGGATAGTTTAAACTATGAGCGAAGACTGGTGGGGCTGGTTGCTGCTACTCATGTGGTAGTAGAGCAGATTCAGGCCGGTGGCACTTAAGCTGTAGTGACAGTAACAAGCTTGCGGGTATAGGTTGCTAAGTCAGGGAATAATTCTTCTCAGCTAGTGGCAGATAGATGACTTAAGCGGAAAGCTACTAGTGACGACACATGGAAAAGCAGGTAAGCCTCATTGACACTGGTGGTGTAGATGCCTTTCTGGAAAGGACATATTCAGAATAAATCTGATTCAACCTATGCAAAATATCGTGGGGAAAAGACTCTCTTGGGTTTTACAGTATATGAGATTCAAACGAGGATAAGGGAGCTAATGAAAATAAAATAAATCTCAACGAGGTTGATGGTTAAATCCCTTGGGCAGGCCATCTAAGGACATACATGCACTTACATAGTAAATTGTAGTTATTAACATTATGTAAAATAAAAGGTGAAATGATTTTTACGATAAAACTTCCCTTTCCGATATAACATGTAAAGCAAACTACAGTCACCTAATTCCAAGAGTGAAGCCAAGAGAGGTTACACATTTTTACCAGTGGCTGGGCTCCATTAATAAAGTGCAGTGAATAGTCATTTACCGAAATTGAAAAACACTAAATGTGGCTCAAAAATATGGCTAAGACTGATTTTAGGAGTAAGTTAGGAGTCAGTTATAGAGATCGGGTCTCAATCTAGGAAATCCTATGCCGAGGTGGGAGTCGACACCTTAGTATGGTTGTGATAGAGCGTCGCTTGATGTTTGCGGCACATGTTCTTTGTCACAATGAATTACGCATAATAAGTGTTGCGATGACATCCTAGTACAACTTGACGCAACACTTTCAAGGAGGTCTTCAGAACAGGTGGGAAGAGGCTTCAGACATTGACAATGACAGATTTTTGTGGAAACAGCTTGCCGCCCAATGCGCTGAAAGGCACATGAGGATCTAAATAAGAATAGCACATTAGCTTTTTGAAATAAAACTTATTTATAGCAGGACAATGCACTGTTGATTCCACAGAATATGCATTTTGCTGGCTTCAATACTAGAAATAGTGTTTGGCAGCGGGGCTTCGTCCCGCGCCCTGGGAGCTCTCAGCGCTCCCATAGACCCCCTTGCTGACAAGGGTGGGAAGTCTACAATTTTTCTACTAACTTCGGGAAGAACCTTTTCTGGGGTACAATTAAACGACGTCCAAAAGAATGAATGGTCAGAATGTAATAAAGATTAAATATGCACACACATACACATATAAATTAAAAAAAAATATGTATGGGAGAACAACCCCCCCCCTAAAAAAATTCTGGCTACGACCATGGATATTCTGCGACGGTGAAAAAAAAATTAATATAACTAGCGCACTTGTTTAATTTTGCATTTCAAAAAATTCAAGAGTAACTTTCATTAAATGTACTGAGCCTTTTTTGTGAATGTACGCACCGTTACGGAGTTTCAATGTGGGTAAAAATATGACTTTTCTTGAATTTTTACGTTTATTATTAATTCATTAGAAGTTAATTACAACTTAGGCAATAAATCACTGAGTACCAGTACCTATTTTTTTTTACAAAAATGGTAGATAGATCTATAGGTAGATCTATCTATCTATCTATCTACCTATCTATCTATCTATCTATCTATCTATCTATAGATAGATTGATAGATAGATAGTTCATTGAAATTTGTGGTTCTCGTGTCTCGCTTGCAGACATTTCTATAGGATAGTCTTGGGCGGCGTTTGTGTCTAACTTCCTCAACAAACTCTGCATATAAATATATTTAAAGATATATCTGGTACATATCTGGTATGCAGGTGACATGTCCGAGCAAGAGCGAAGAATTCTCTGTATTACGAAAACATAGATGCTATACATATTGGTACCAAGGTGTAACTTTAGATAGCAAACTAAAAAATTTGTGACCACATCCAGGAAGTTGAAAGAAAAGCCTCAGGGAAACTTTGCATTGTGCGGAAGCTGGTATCCACGAAGTGGGGTTCTTGAGTAGACATGCTTCGATTACTGTATTTAGGAGCAGTACGATCACAGAAAGACTACAGTCTACCTGTGCAAATCTATTGCTCTAGGACAGCTTTTGAACAACTTGATAAAATACAGTCCCAAGCACTAAGATTTTTCTGAGTAAACTTTAGGACAAGAATAGTAAACTCGGCTGAAAAAATGGCTAATATAGGTCCACAAAACCCTTATACATGAGCGGTATAAAAGTTTGGATGAATACCTCCATGCTAGAAAACTAGTGGATGGTTGGAGATGCAGAAGACGTATCCAGATGCAGTCTTTTATGCATCATGCCACTAGACTATATGATAAAGCTGGCCTCTCCACCAACCAACAAAACATTAAACGTTTTCATCACCGTCCCCCCTGGTGACTCCCAACAACCCCAGAAATACGCTTGAAACTAGTAGACCCTAATGCCACTAAGCTAAGTCAATTATCTAACGACCTTCAAATTCTAGCATTGGGGACCATTAATACTTTCAAGCCCAGTGCCATTTCGGCATAAACTGATGGGTTGGCATCAATAGATTCTGGAATAGCAGGCTACGGAGCCTACATCGAGTTTCTTGGCTCTCAAAGTCTTTGCACCATAAGGTAGTGTTTTCAGTTTTGATGTGGAGGCAATGGCAGTCTGTGAGCATTAAAAGTAGACTCACAACTCGGCGAAGGACATTTGAGAACAACTCAGATTGTTGTGGCACTGACTCAAAACCTGTACTACAGGCTTTGCAAAGCCATGGACCATGCCTCCCCCCCCCCCCCCCCCCCCAATATCGACAGTGTCATCATGGCCTCACACAACATAAAGCAACTATATGGCAACCTGTAATAATGCAGTGTGTACCGAATCTCTTAGGTGTAACTGGCAACAATATTGCAGACTTCTTGGCTCACCAGGGAGGGCAAATACCACCCACCGAACAGGCTGCGAGTTATGATTATGCTATGGCTATAATAAAAAAAAAAGAAATGGAAAAGTGGTTTGAGTTCTAGGACATGTCTGAAAAAGGCCGTGGAGTCTGGGAGCGCATGAGGCGCCCTGACCGCACTTCCCCATGGTGGAGGCTGTCAAGGCCTGAGCAAGCTATTATGGCCTAATTTTGATTCCCGGTGCCCCGCTGCGTGTCTCATATCCTTTTCGACTGCCCCAGACTTGCTAATTTTTGTCTCGACAGGCCTGGGAAACCAAAAATTCTGACTTGTATGGTGACTTGTATGAATTACGATAAACATTAAGGTTTCTGTCTTCTATCCAGAGTTTTTGCAAGAGAGAATTTAAGACACACATACTCTCACTCAAATGGAGTTTGATGATCATGATGCATGTTGGCGAAATTTAAAACGTCCTAATTGGAAACACAATCCCTCCAGGAGATGCACATTATGCCTCAAAGGCAGAGTAAGTGAAGGCTTGAGAAGTCAAATATTCTCTGGCAAAACCCCTGGAGAGACAGCTTGCTGTTATGCGTTGTGCATGTATGTCACCATACAGGCCGAGGTACGAGGACAGTGTCCGCTGACCTACTTGATGTCCTCTGGTAACTGAAACAAGTTCACCTTAAAGACCTCTGCTTATCTGCCAAGTGCTTATGACGGAAATTCGAGGCTCGACAATTGCATCAAGAGGTTAAGCATGAAATGTACGTGCGGCGCATCACACAGAGAATTTAGATGCCAAGAAAATCACCAACAAAGTATGTGCACCTCTGCCATCATCAACAACATTGGCATAGACGAATGTCAGTCAATCCAGGTTAAATTTGAGCTGGCAAGAGGAAGACATCCGAAACTTGAACTTGAAGAGACCTATCTCCTGGACGCGAGACTGTTAGCTGAGGATGATTGCGGCGCATTGGACTTTGTTTGCAACCTGGCTGCATGTGAACCTGCAGCACCAATGAGAAGCGTCTATCAGGAGGGTCTGCTGAAACAGCGTGTCCGATCAGCGGCTGTGCTGAAGAAAGCAGTGCTCGACACTATCTCATTGTGTGTGAAACGGCCACGTCAGCGTCTCAACAACAACCTGGTTATTTGAAGAAAGAGAAAACGGCACCGGAGGAAAACAGTGCGGATGGCTTCATGGGAAACACACTGCCTGCGCCTGTGGCTGCCACCAATCGACATCCATCTGAACTGTCAAACCTTTACTGCACTGTTTCTTTATGTGATGAAATGTGCTTAGAAGTGGGCAATGTTATAACCCCAGCACGCACAAAATAGTGCAGACGGTGTGCACTATTAGTGACTAGACTAGGAAGGTTGTTGACATTAGAAAAGAGAGAACTATTTCCGCTGAAGTCGAGAGCCGAGATGACGAGGCTGTGATTAAGGCAGATGTCCTATATTTTAGCCTTGTCTCCATGTAAGTAAGCACCTATACCTTGTTAAGTTGCTTCCATTCAGTTTTTACAGTTGCTCTAAATAGCTGACATTTCTCTGTGTGGAAATATATGCTACAATATGATTCCCTTTTTTGTAATTAATTTAATTCTCTTTGTAAAATATCTGTATCTTTTGTTGTTTTTATTATTATGTATATTATGCAATATTATGTATATATTGTATATTCTATATATTAAGTAATCGTCTGCAAATATTCTGACTTTTTTTTTCCAGAACTAATGCAATTAAGTAAATCATTCATTTATGTAAATTAAAAATATTTATGGACCTAAGACTATTCCTTAAGCACTAGCAGATACAGGGGCGGATGAATTTTAGTAAAGAAGTCACACAATTTGTATACGAGTTTATTACTTATGTTAATAATATATACTAATTATTTATATTGCAACCTAATTTTTTAAAGATTATTTCTCTAGTATGTTGGCCGAGTTAGCGCGGTAAGAGGGGTTGATGACATCAATTCCCCCCCCCCCACACACACACCATAAACAGTTCGTGAAGTAATTATGTACGAAGTTAAGAATGATGAAAATGCAAAGACGAATTGATTTTCTAATACAAACTCTTAATTTTCACTTATGCGTATTCCAACCCTAACTGGGCACTGCGAAATTCGTTTCACATAGGGCCCTGCAATCTTGAAGTCCGGCCCTGATTTTTATGACGTCATTTTTTTTCGCGCAAAAGCTACGTGGGGTAACTCTGGTCCAACTTGTAGAAGTAAAAGAGTTATCTTACCATGACATTCGTTGTTGTCAGGCATGATTGGGCCACGAAGATAATTTAATATTGAGAATATTCTATAATTTTTTAAAAAATTAGAAGATATTTGAACATAAATAGAAATTCTATACTATATTCCGTTGTTTTAGATTGTTGTTTTCTTACTTATAATTAGATATTAATAAATAGGAATGCATTTTAAGGAAATTCATATAGTTAATAAAAAATTGGTATTAAAAAGTTTGTATGTCTAAATAATGTCTCTTCAACAGATGTTCACAAAACCTAAGAACATTACCAGATTGCTCTACATTACAGACTTTGACTGATAACAAATTCCATTTTTTTATCTGAACCATGTTTTGTGGAATTTTCATACATCTGTGAAATACGCTAAAATTAAAAAAAAAATATTGTCTGTTAAAAAATCTTGAAAATTAAAAATATACTTTTTCCTAACCTTAAAATTTTTTGTATAGTTCAAGTAATAAATTGAGTTAGTTTTAATTATCATTTTTTTTAAATTTCCAATTTAGTAAAGTTTTTACTTAATTTTTTTTGGTCAATGCAGAAATATCATCTTTCAACATGCAATATACAGCCAACCTGTACACTATCTCGCATATGCATGACATTGCCTTATTGGGTAAAGACACCACTAACATTGCGAGAACTTTCATACAAACTGTAAGAAGTATCTCGACCAGCAGGTCTTAAAATAAATAACAATGGAATTAAGAATGTTATGATGTCAAAAGAAAATCCGACAGAAAAACAGTTCATTAAAATTAATAGCCACAAGTTTAAAAATGTAAAAACATTTAAATATTTAGGAAGCAAGGTATATTCCAACAATGATCAATGTTAGAAGTAAAGAAACGCCTAGGGGGCAAGTAACAGATCTTTCTATAACACACAACACACAATTAAAAGCAAACTTACATCTAAGAAAACCATTTACAAAACCATCATCAGACTTGTAGTGATATGCAAGCGAAACCTGGAAAGCTTGACGCTGACAAAAAAAATAATAAAATAAAAAAAATCTGCTAAATATTTTAGAAAGAAAAAAATATGTTGCCAAACATAAGAAAACTGGATGGAGGATTCGCACCAACTAAGAAATATACTAATTATATGAAGACCCATACATAGTGACCGAAATAAAAAGGAACAGATTACGTTGGGTAGGTCACCTCGAAAGAATGTCAGAGAACACAGGAGCAAAGATTCAAAGATTGTTTACATGCAAAAACCAAAATGTAGGCGTCCCAAAGGCAGACCACGAGTATGGTGGCTTAATGACTTGATGACGTGGAAGCAGATCTACAACAGCTTAAAGTGCACACATGGAATATAAGGCACAGGATAGATCAGAATGGAGCATGTCAGGGACCTGTACTGTAGCACCACAGGGATGGATGGATGTAATGTTGAGCTAGTCTACGCCGTTTGGATTCTAAGTGATCTGTGAGCTACTTTAAACTAATCTAGGTTGCCCTATATTCTATAGAAACTATTGCTAGCATACTATTTTCCCCACAATCTTGCTTGTAACAAACAGCAATGAAGCAAGTTAAATGATATTACATCGCTTTCCATAGATAAATGACTGAAAACCAATTATTTAAGTCAAAGAAAGACAAATATTACAATCTAAATATTGTTACGATTCTCTCCTCCTAATCAGGCCTTCTGTAAACACTGCCAAACACAACACAGTACATCTACACATCAAGAACCTGACAACAAGGCTCCAAATAATCTAGTACTTTAATAAGGGTCAAATAAAACAGCCAATACGACACAATTGGCAACACAATAAACTGCTACAACGTTAGACTGTATATCACTGTACTAAACTCATTAACTCTACTGTCTCTTCTTGGACTCGTATGTTTCACTAGAGGACTGCACCAGGACCCACTTCATGGCTGACTAACAGTCCCGGTCTCAACGCTCTCCGGTCTTGAACTTCCGCTTTCTTACACACTGTCTCTGGTCTGTCAGGCTTATGATCAGATGACCATAACACGGGGGCTATTCACGTGCAAAGTTCATGCCAGTACTGTCCTTTGCCTTTCAATATAGCACGCTAAACTGTTTTACTGGCCTGTGTCACCTATGTCAGCTAATCACACACAGTTAACCCTTTTGCGTCGCGAATAGTGTTATAACAATATAGTAAGACATTATATATGATATAAACTATATAGAATATGTGTAAACTAAAGATAAAAATATATATTGAAAAGTTTAACTATATCACTGACACCAAAACAACAAGTAAATAAAGCAAGGTTTTATTGATTAATTTCGCAAAGACAATGACATGATTATTAATATGTACATAAATACATTTTTACATCAATGTTATACACACTTAAGACATAAATATGTAAGATTAAATAAAGACATTTTTAAAAATAATATAAATAATAATATAAATATTCTTTATATTTTTTTTTTTAGAAAAATGAATTTACATAAAGTTTTCATTTAATGTGGTCATTTGCAGATTGGTATCTGCAATTTATTGTTTTCTTATCTTATTTAAACAGTTGAATGTGATATTAATAAATTGGATGTTATATTGGATGTTCTGACCAATTCCATAAAGGATATTCCTTTAAATCATGGTTAAGAGATATATTGACAAGTCAGATGTAATTTAAAAAGGATCAATTTAGGTATGTTTAACTTGGGTCAGCCTGTTCTAAGTTAATCAAAGTAGTCTGCATTGGTGCAAGTTAAAACAATTTGATTTGTAATAGATACCATTTTGCAAATTTAAAATATACTAAACAGATTTAAAAAAAAAAGAGAGGGATTAGCTGAATTTAAAAAACATGTTAAGCCAAAAGAAAAAAAGTTATGCTAACTTAGTGTAGCTACATTGTGCCTAAACATTCTTTTATACAAAATAATTTTATGAGACTGTTTAGTTTTCAGCTAACACCACAAGAGATAAAAAATGAGTGTTGCATAGAGATGGAAAATGATATATAATATTCCAATATTATAAAAAATAATGACTGCATTTCAATAAATAAAAATCAGGTCGGACAAGATATCTAATGCTTAGTCAAGTCTTGCTTCAAAAATGTCAAATGGTTAATAATTCAGAAAGTTTTAAGCCCAAGTATCAGAAACTTAGTTATCTGATAAATCCAGACAACCTGTTTATCAAAAACAGAAAGTGAGAAATAAGTGTAGACATACACATTCATATATTTATCAGTAAATGTAAAAACAAATATATTTACATAAACAGAGATTTCGTTAAAAAGCCAATTGAAGATTTAGTTTAAACTTAGCATTTGTTTTTAAATAGTAATGGTAATAGTAACAACAAGCTAAGAAAGTAAATAAAAAAATAAAAAAAAAAAGTGATGGGAAAAGATATTGAAAATTTTTCACACAAATGTTTTAAAAATGGGGAGATTGCAGCAACTCAAATAAGAAATAGCTGAATTCTTTTTAAATTAAGTAGAATTAATTATATTTAATATTTTCATGACATTGCATGAGTTTAACTGCACTCATACACACAAAATGCATGCAAGGCACTATTGTTTCTGCATTTAGATGAGAGGACTTTGTAAGCTTTCTATGTGGTCCAGGCAGTCTGAGCATTCTAATATTGATAATTGCTTTACAGGTATTGTAATAACTTCTCTCCCTAAAAAAAAAACCAATAAAATATTAATGAGTTTGAAAATGTAGAGCTTTAAAAAATCAATTAGAATTGTTTTTATAAGTAAACAAATCAAGGTGTAAATTTGCTAATAACACAATGATCTTTTTGTAAATTTTATTTTTAGTATTTCAGTTACAAAAAAAAAAAAAAAAAAAGTAAAAGGTCTGCATCATCTTGGAGTCTTTCTTCTTCTTTCAGTCAGTGCTCCTTAAAAATAAAAATAATACATAATTATGAAATGATTTTTAAAAAATATTTCTTTTTACAAAGCTTATATGAATTCACTCTGTGTGTCTTTTAGTCTGTTAAAAAGTTCACATTATTTCTCCCACACCCATTGTATGATCAAGCTGAAATTTCTGGCAATTTTCATTTTACCTGACAAAACTAGAATCAATATTTAAAAGAATTAGCCAATCAGTTAATTAGCTTTTAATGAATAATTACTTTGTTTAGTATTTCGAATAAGAGAAAGATATTGTTCTTGAGTGAAGCTAAATTAGTCCCCTTTATAGGTTGTTGTCAGAGTCTTAGTGAATACAACATAAAAAAATAGATAAATATACAATCTTCCATGTTCATAAGCTCTCCACTAGAAGAGTGGTTACTTTAGGCTTGAGTAGCCTGAGAACGCAACACTTGCAAAGAAATTAGAGGATTAGAGGATAAAATGACCAGGGGGTGAAGTTACTGGGAATAAAATGACCAGGGGGTGAAGTTACTGGGAATAAAATGACCAGGGGGTGAAGTTACTGGGAATAAAATGACCAGGGGGTGAAGTTACTGGGAATAAAATGACCAGGGGGTGAAGTTACTGGGAATAAAATGACCAGGGGGTGAAGTTACTGGGAATAAAATGACCAGGGGGTGAAGTTACTGGGAATAAAATGACCAGGGGGTGAAGTTACTGGGAATAAAATGACCAGGGGGTGAAGTTACTGGGAATAAAATGACCAGGGGGTGAAGTTACTGGGAATAAAATGACCAGGGGGTGAAGTTACTGGGAATAAAATGACCAGGGGGTGAAGTTACTGGGAATAAAATGACCAGGGGGTGAAGTTACTGGGAATAAAATGACCAGGGGGTGAAGTTACTGGGAATAAAATGACCGCAAGTGAAATGATGGAGGATGAAGTGACTGGGAACCCTTTAAAATATAAAAAAAAAAACTAATTTAATGAAAATTTAATTTAATTTCGTTTTTCCTTACTCTCACAATGCCCAAACCCAAATGAGAAGCTAGGTCATTAAAAAAAGACAGAATTAAAGATTATTATAAAACACAAATCAAAATGTATAGACAAAAATTAAAAAGATTAAAAATTCTCATTGACACTTTGAAATAATAAGATATATAGTTATTACCAATGGCTTTGCAGCAAAGCTAAGCTATGTTAATCGTTGTATGCTGTGAACAAAGTAAAAATGACTTTTTTAAAGTACGAATTTAGATAACATGTAAGATGAATTAACGCAAATTTAACTAAACCTTTAACAGTGACTCTAAAAAGATATTATCATATGATATAATAATTACTAATTTTTTTACTTTGAGAAGACATACCTTTTTGGTTCCACATTTTCTAACCACTAAAAATACAATGAAAAGAACCAATGCTGCTCCAAAACTTCCAACAGCATAAAGAATGCCTGAAAAATAAGCATCAACAGTTGTAATTTTTTTTATATACTAAAAATCACAAGAGAATGCTTAAGTTAAGCTTTATAGAACAGCCCCCCCCCCTTCTCAATTTAATGATAGGCAATGAGAAAGATTTAAATACAAGCTAAAACTACTGGACTAATAATATTTTACTCAGTATCAAAGTCTTTGAATTGTAATGACTCAAAAGGTAGATGCATAAAAGTTGGGACTAATCATGGATTTCTTTATAGACGCGTAGTTACATTTAAAACTTACAACTAGATTAGAGAAGATTAACAGACAAGAGACACCTCTTGTAGTAGTCCTTAGGAAAGGACATATTTTTTTTAGATTCTGCAACAGTGAACTGTGTCCTCCTTTTAATAAATAAATTATTATATTTCTAAATTGCTGGATTATATTGTTCTATTTATTATGCTGTTCGTGTTCTTTATACTTTGAATTTGAGTAGGCCCCGCACTTTCATAGGGCCAGCACTAATTCAAGGTGTATAAATTATTAAATTAAATCATATTATAATTTAAAACAGATTTCCCGCACCCTCTTGTCGATTTACCAGGAGCTCAAGGAAATCTTCCGAAATTACAAAATATACGAAAAAATCTTTAGAATATATGGAAATATATAGACAAAAATTGTCATTTTGGGGTGTCACACAATATGGAAAACACCAATCCTATGCGCGATAAATAAAAACGGCATTATGCATTAACCCTAATTGTGTTATCTGGTGAAAGAAGCTTCTCGCACCTCAAACTAATGAATAACTGCTTGAAGTCAACAATTCTCAAAGATAGATTGAAATATTTGGTAATTATTGTTATTTAGCGTGATCTATGTAGGAAACATAATTATTATGATATAATGTATGACTTTGCTACACGCAAGGCTCATAAAGTAATTCTGTACGTAGTAAAGAATGAATAAAATGCAGAGACGAATTTATTTTCTAATACAAACTCTTAAATTTCACTTATTGTCCACTTCCCTACCTAAACTTGGCCCCTGTTTCGCATAGGGCACAACAATGGTTAAGTACGGCCCTGCTATTTAGTGATCTGTAAATATACATAGTAGATTACTTGTTCTCTTTCCATGACTTCTTGGTCACAATGGTTAAGTCCGGCGCTGCCATTTAGTGTATATAAAATGTTTGCTTGTTAAATGTTTTACATGTTTCGGATGTTCCTTCAGAGTTGACGATAGTTTTCTTCCTAGTGCAAACCTCCCGCAGGACGAAGGGGGATGGGAGCGGGCAGGGTTTGACAGTCCAGCATGCAGCCATTCGTAGCGAGATGTTTATCTCGTGGGGTGACTATCCGCAGAAATAAGAGAATGATCTTACCTTTACATCTTCTCGTCTTGAGGGAAGAAGAGAATTATATATATAGATATTCAAAAGAAAAGATGTAGAAAAAACAGCTGTTGTATACAAGTGTAACATCAGGTCATTTTAAGAGGTATCAGACCTTTGAAATGTTGCTATAAAGAAGACAGCAGGGATAATGAATTGAAAAAAAATTTAATACTGAATTGTTTGATATATAAGCAAGTAGTGTGACCATTTTACATACAAATATAAAGCCATAAATAAAGACATTTCAATTTTAATATAATAGCCATATGAAGCAAAGCAGATAGAGTTTAAAGGGAAAGAAATAACAATTGGTGGCTATGGAGAGGGGTATGTAGAGATAAATTGGAATTAGAAAAGGCTAGAATGGTACAAAAGAGCTGGATAAATTGAAAAAAGAAAAAAAAAGAAATGGAAAAAAAAAGAGTATGACAGGTAGGATAAAGTAAAAAACGGAGAAAGCAGAGGTTAGGGATAAGACAAAATTAGAAAAGGCTTGGATGAAGCTGGAAAAAGCTAAAATGGAAGCTGAGCGGAGGGAGAAAAAAAAACAGAAGCACAATTAATAAAAGATGAAGCAGAAAGAAAGTGAAATAATGATTTAGAAAAAAAAAGGTTAGAGACAATTGAAAAAAAAACAACAATAAAAAAATAAAACTAATAATATAAGAGATAGTAGTAATGTTTATAACACAAATATTACTTCTCCAAATGAAAGCACTAGTTATGAAAATGACACAGGCAAAACCATCACTGGAAATGACATTTGTGTTAATAAACTCTGGGTAAGAAAAAAAAAACACAGCCTTCGAAGGAAGCTAGAAATTGTATATCACACTGTTTAAAAAGTCCAATGAAAATGAATAATTGTAATATAAAAGAAGAAGATTGGTCTCAGATCTTGTTAAATTTTGTACAGGGACATGTATTTACAATTTGTCAAAATCATAACCTTAATATTCCTGACAGTTATCAAATCCTAAGAATGAACTACTAAATGCTTATTGACACAATGTCAGTATATTTAAGAAAAAAAAATGAAAATACAACATTAAACCAAGTAGAGCCACAAGAAGTTGAGAGAATAATTATTTGAATAAATGATTAGGTTTTTGTGAAAATTAATAATATTTTTAATGAAATTAAAAATTTCATATTGGTGGACACTTTTATAAAAGAAATCCTAAGGATGACCATATTAAACTAATGAGTTTAAAAAATGCTTATTCCAGCAATCCATTTTCAAGTAAATAACATTGAATTAGTGATATTTTCTCAGAAAAATAGTAGTAGGAGTAGAAATAAAAGTCGAGAAATTCAACACTTTAGGATGAATAACAGTAGAGATAGATCAAACAATAGGGTAGAAACATGCAATAAATGTGGAAGAAAAAAAATATAGCAAAAAGGTGCAAGAGAACACAAAACAGGAAAATAGTGGAAAGAATTTATGACAGATAAGACAGTACACATAATCTATAACAGATCAGAAAGTAGAAATAATTATAGATCAGACAGCATCAAAATATAAAAACAATTGCAACAGCAATTACAGTAACAACAGAAACAACAGAAGCAAAAGTATATAATATAGAAATATAAGATTCTGATAGTGTTTATTTTATAAGGGAAAACAGAAATAATTTTATTTTTTACCCAGCATTTATAAATACTATGCCTATCAAAGCTGTACAGAATATACACTGGACTGTAACACTTAAGTAATCAAATCAGATTTAATTAACCCTCAGTACTACAAGGATTATAATAGGACAGTAGAGTTGGCTGAAGGCAGTGTAAAAAAGTTTAAAATATTCAAAGTTTTAATCTACACTTGTCATTGTGAGGGAGTAGATATATATAAAATTAAACAGGTCATGTTGATTGGCAACTTACCAGAATAAAGTCTGCCAAAGGTCTATACTAAATATTTTTGGTAAACAAGTAAGGAATTATTAAAGTTAAAATTAAAAAGGCTACTGTAATGATAAAATTATATTTGACAATGTATTGGCGTTGGGCTAGCTACCCTTTCCTGTATATGAACCACTAGTCTATAGAAACAACAAATCAACAGAAGTCATGCACCTGGGAGAAGATGGAACTAAAGGTTGAATGTTTATGACGCATGTTGGTGAAAGCCAGAGTCATCTGGAAGCCGAAGACCATCATATCTATCAGGACCACAACCATGCACCTGGGAGAAGATGGAACTACAGAGGTTGAATGTTTATGACGCATGTTGGTGAAAGCCAGAGTCATCTGGAAGCCGACAGGCCGAAGACCATCATATCTACCAGGACCACAACCACAATCAGTACATGGAACATCCGGACCATGTATGAGACTGGGATGACAGCAGAAGTGACAACTGAGATGAAAAGGTACAACCTCACCATCTTAGGACTCAGTGAGTAAAGATGGACTGGTTCAGGGCAGAAAAGACTGACGTTGAGTGAGCTACTTTTATACTCAGGACACGAGCCAGAGGCTACACACATTCATGGAGTAGCCCTGATGCTGTCTAAGCAGGTTCAGAGAGAACTTATTGGATGGGAAGCGCATGGACCAAGGATAATAACAGCCTCATTCCACACAGTGTAGAAGAGGATTAACTTAGACATTGTCCGATGCTACGCCCCAACAAACGACAGTGCAGAGAAGAATAACTATTTTTACTACAGGCTGACCAACCCTAAAAAGAGAATCATCATCAAAATGGGCGAATGCAATTATAAGGTTGGCAATAACAACAGAGGATATAAAGAGATAATGGGAAAACATGGATTAGGTGAGATGAATGAAAATGGAGAGAGATTTGCAGATAGGTGTGCCATGAGCAACTTAGTGATTGGAGGACACAAAGAATACACAAAGCAACGTGGACATCACCAGATCTATCAACAGAGAAGCAAATCAACAATGTCTGTATTGTGAAGAAGTTCTGTCACCTCTTGAGTATGTACATAAGACGACGAAGAGCAGATGTTCCTTCAGATAATCATCGTCTGTGCACTCGAGTGAAACTGAAGCTGAAGAAGACTTGGACAAGTGGGCTTAGCAAATGCCAACACTACAATACCAATGCGCTGAAAGACTGCACAAAACAGGAAGATATTAAAGTTGCCCTATCAAACAAGTTCCAGCTCCTAGAAGAGCTGCTAGAAGAGGAGACAGTAGAACAGATGTGGCAGAAAGTGAAAGAAACAGTAACCTCTACATGCTAAGAAGTACTGGGTCATATGCCCACAAGGAGTGGCTTTCAGCAGAAACTCGTTAGAAGATCAAGGAAAGAAGAGAGAAGAAAGCAGATGTGAAAACAATTAAAAACAAGAGCAGCAAAAGGAAAAGCACAAAAAGAATATGCTTATATAGATAGGAATGTCAAGCATAGCATCAGAATAGACCTGGCGGAACTACATTGAAGCACTGACAGAAGAAGCAGTAGTTCAGAACAGTATCAACGACCTCTACTCAGTCATCACAAAGTTATCTGGAAAATTTGCCATGTCAAAGAGCCCACTAAAGGACAAAAATGGTGACGTGATAACAGATGAAGAAGGACAAAAGAAGAGATAGATTGAACATTTCCAGGAGCTTCTTAACAGACCTACTCCTGCAAACCCACCAGAGATACCACCAGCTGCAAGAGACCTACCTATCAAGTGTAGTGCACCCACTAAGGAAGAGATTCTCAGCGCAATCAAGCAATTGAAGAATGGCAAATCTGCAGGACCTGAAAGCATCCCAGTTGAAGCACTAAGGGCAGACATTGATACCAGTGTATAGTTACTCTACAATCTCTTCTGCAAGATATGGGAAAAGAATAAGGGCCACAAGAGTGGAAGGAGGACTACTTTATCAAACTCCCAATGAAAGGTGATCTGAGTTCCTGCTCCAACTAACAAGAGGTAACACAAATGTCCATTCCAGAAAAAGTGTTTAACCGCACTCCGCTAAACTGAATGAAAGATGCTGTAGATCCACATCCACATCTCAGTGACCAACAAAGCCGGCTATCGAAAGGAGATATCATGCAAAGATCAGACAGCAACACTACGCTAAATTTTGTAACAGTCCATTGAATGGAACTCCCCTCTTTATCTCAGTTTTATAGACTATGAGAAAGCGTTTGACAGAGTGGACAAACAGACAGTCTGGAGACTTTTGAGACATTATGGAGTGCCTGAAAAAATTACAAATATCACCAAGAAGTCATATGAGGGGATGACTTGTAGGATAGTGCATGGCAGAAAACTGTCAGATGCATTTGAAGTACAAACAGGCAAGGCTGTTTATTCCTCCCCCCTTCTTGTTTCTACTTGCCATAGATTGGGTCATGAAGATAGCAACAGGTCAGAAGCTAAACAGTATACAGTGGACACTGTGGAAACAGCTAGATGACCTTGACTTTGCAGATGACTTGGCTCTTCTTTCTCACACACAACATCATATGCAGGAAAAGATAGGTGTTGTTGCGGACAATTCAGCTAGAATGGGTCATACCATAAACAGAGGGAAGATCAAGGTGTTCAAGATAAAGGCAATCAACAATATACCCATTAAAGTACAAGGTGAAGCGCTAGAAGAGGTGGAAAGCTTTACCTATCTCAGCAGTATTCTAGATCACCATGGAGGAACAGATTCAGATGTCAGAACCCACATTGGTAAAGCTTGAGCAGCCTTCCATCAGCTGAAGAACAACTGGTGATCTAATGAAATAAGCACTAGCAATAAGATCAGGCTCTTTAACACCATTGTTAAGCCGATAATACTTTATGGAGCAGAGACATGGAAAACCACCATCACTACCATAAAAAAATCAAGGTATTTATCAACACCTGTCTGGGGAAGATTCTTATGGACAACTGGCCAGACATGATCTCGAATGAGGAACTGTGGAAAGAACAAAGCAGCAGCCCATTGAAGTAGATATCTTTCAGAGATGCTGGAGATGTATAGCTAACACCCTTCGCAAGCCTGCATCAAACATAACAAGGCAAGCCCTAACCTAGAACCCAAAAGGAAAGAAAAAGAGGGACTTCCTAGGAATACATATCGCAGCATTTTGGAAGCAGATGCCAAGCATATGTGCGAGACGTGGGGACAGTTGCAGAGCCTTGCCCAAAACCGAGATGCCTGAAGAAAGCTGGTTGCTGGCCTATGCTCTAGAAGGGACCAAAGGCAGAAATAAAGGTGATGAGCTGTTCAAGCTTAAAAGTCAACAATCCCATACGAAAACGAAAAATAAATTGGTCATAACACAGCTTCTCTATGCCTTACTTGCATACACTGAACATGATGACCAGCTTGCAATCAACAAATTTGCGTACAGTGCCACCTTTTTTGGTTAAGCTATAAACCTCAGTAAAATAGAAGTCATGTTCCAGAAGTAACCGAATAAAATGTACTCAGACCCCAATAAAAAAAAATCACAGCGAATATACATCCCTTAACACGCTAGACAACTTCACATATCTGGAAAGCATAGTATCAAATGACGCATTTTTTTAAAGGGAGGCTGATAAGCATTTGATCAGGGTTAGTTATGCTTTTCGATGCCTCGAAGCGAGAGTGAAACAAAAAAAAAATTGCTCAGCCCAACTACACAAATCAGTATCTATCAAGCTCAACCCCTATTTGTGAATATGAGACATGGATACTTTATAGACAGCAACTAATACTTCTTGAACGCTTTCGCCTAAGATGTTTGCACACCATCATGAACTGCACTATAAAACAGCGATCTTTCTGCTAATGCCTGTGTGAACTTCTTATAGTCCGACAGTCATGCAAGGCAGGGCACGTATAACATATGAGGGACAAACATATGCCAAATGCAATCTTTTTTAATGAGTTGAAAGGTGGTCGGCAAAAATGAGTGATTTTACTTTGCTACAAAATGCATATTTTACCCAAAATCACTTAATTTTTCATTAAAAAAAGCCATCATGATTATAATTATTGGAAAATTAAAAGTATGTATGTAACATTTGAGAAGTTAAACTTTAAATACTTCCTTCCAAGCTAATAATCAGCCAATAGTTTTAATCTAAAGATTCAACGTAAAATGTCACAATGTAAGCTCTGGATTTTCTATACTTTTGAGTGACTTAAGAAACTTTCTATTTTAATCACCATGAACAATTACATTTAGAACTAACAGTACACAAAAAGAACTCTTCCGATTGGCAGTCTTTACCCCACTGCTCATTTTCATCATTACAAAAATAATCTCAACATGGTTTTGGGCATTTACCCTTCTTTAAGAAACTATTCAACAAAATGAAGCTCAGTCACCTTATACTATTTTTTATTATACAATTACAGTAGAAATTGTCAAAATTTTTGTAATTTCTAGCTGTAATTGTTCTGTTTAAAACTAATGTAAGATGTAAAACATTGACATGAAATTAAAAAATCTGAATGACCTGTAATAATTATATACATATATGCAGGGCCGCTGCTACCTTTTGTGCAATGTGTGCATTGCACACAAGCGGCTGAGTGTAGTGGGTGGACAAATTTCTATGCCAAGGTTTTTTTTGTTTAAATTTTTTTATTTAATAGAAAAAAATTGTGAACAAATTATAATTATTTCATTATCCTTTGAAACTTGAGGGGGAGGGGGGGGATGATATTTTCTTACAATAAGAAGTTATTTTGGAGACTTTATAAACTCATTTCTATCCTTGAATTTTTGCGAGGTGTTTGTGATATTTGTTATGAGTCGAATAGCCCACACTGTAAGTAGATCTAGTAAATAAACATTAAATTTTAGAAAGATTTTCACTTTTTTTTAAACGGCTGTTAGTTGACAGTAGAATATTTTTGACCAATAATAAGAGTCTAGATGTAGATCTACATTAAGTTCATTTGTGTTCTAGTTTAAAATACATTTTTAATAAATATCTTCTTTTTGTAATATAATTATCTTTTTATTTTATATGATACAGACATTACTCCAAAAAAGAAGATTAAGATGATTACGTCCTATGCATCATGAATTTAGTCATGCATATTAACCAATGACCTAAATTCTGCCAAGTCACTGGTTTTCCTGGCTAGTTCAGGCAACCCATTCCATGCTCTAATAGCGCTAGGGAAGAAAGATCATTTGTACAAATTTGTCCTAGCATATGGAACGAGGAATGTGCCTTTATCTTTGTGTCTTACTTAGAATTTTATTAAATTTTGTATTTGCATTTGAAGATTATGGTTCAGTGTTATGTAAAAAAAACTAGTTTACTTTTAAGGCTTTTATCCTGAAGGCTTTCTAAATTTAGTGATTTTACTAAAGGTGTTACTCTAGTCTTCTTCTTCTTCTTCTTCTAGCCAGCTTTATTGCTGCTGAGCTGTGAGCTCTTTTGTAGACTGCAAAAAAAAAAGTGTGCTGTTTTCTTCAGTTGTTCAGCACTGCCGTACAGGATGTTGGTTATGTTGGGCTGTAGTGGAAGTAGGGTCTGCCTAAGGTGGATTAGGGAGGGGCATTCAAAGAGGATATGGTTTACGGTTTTAAAGGGGTGGGCGCAGTGTCTGCAAAGGGGTAGTTGTGTGGAGTTTATTTTGTAAAGGTGGTAATTTAATAGTGGTGTGTGTCCTGTTATTAGTTGGAAAATTGTAGATTGTTCTTGGCGGGGGAGGAAGTTAATACTGTCCAGTTTGTTAGGCGTAGTCATTTCTTTGTACATAGCTCTGCCTGTGTTTCCTGATGCCCATTGGTTGAGCCACTCCTCTTTGTGATTGTTGACTAACATTGACTTTAGGGTGAGGTAGTTAACAGGTCTATCTGGTTGTTCCATAGATGAACCTGCCTTTGATAGATTATCTGCCTTTTCATTTTCCATGATGCCAATGTGTCCAGGGATCTACTGTAGTGTGATAATGATATTTAATTTTGATATCATCTGATGGATTATCACAATGAGTGTTGTTAACTCTCTTGGGCAATTTGAGGTGCTGCTGTTAAGTGCTTGCAGAGTAGATTGGGAGTCTGTAATAAAAAACATATCTGATGGTTGTTGCACTCTTTCATATAATTTGTTTTCCACTGTCTGTAGTGCTATGGTAATTGCTTCAATTTCGGCATGGAAGTTTGAGCAGTAATCGCCACAGGGTGCGCTTATCTCAAAGTGTTTATTTTTAGGGAAGACCAGGAAGGCACCAAGACCAGCATTGATTTTAGCTTTGAAAGCCGATCCGTTTGTATAAATATGGATAGCTGTTTTTTGATAGCTTTCAATTGTTTCAAGCGTGCCTACTTTGAGCTCCAGTGGTTTTGATTCTTTTGTTAAGGTGTTATTTAGTAAATGTGTTTTGATGGTTGGTTGTTTGTAGTTTAGTCCGGGTGTAATGTTACTCTAGTCAAATGTGAAAAATGTGAATATTCGATTGTTATCAATCTCATTGCTCTATTTTGTGTCTGTTCCAGTTTCTTAATATTTTCTTGAGTTAAGGGGTCCCAAACAGAGGATATTTATTCTATTATTGGCCTAACCAAGGTTAAATACATTTGAGTTTTATGTTCTTATTTGATAAATAGAAATTTCTTTTAATAAACCATAATGCTTTGTTTTATTTTTTGATAGTTTCATCAATATAGGGATAACATGACAGTTTTTCATTTATTATAACACCTAGGTATTTTGCGTTTTTAGTCTGTGTTACTGGTTTACCATAAATAACATAAGTGGAATTAAAAATTAATATGTTTTAGTTTTTTGTTTCTTACTCTTAATAACTTTTTTTTTGGGTGGAAAGACATGCTCCAATTTGATTGTCATTTCTGTAATCTATATCTCTTTGTATCCTGTGTTGCTTTTATTGTTCTATATATTAAGCAATCATCTGCAAATAATCTGACTTTTGTTTCTGATCTAATGCAATTTGGTTAATCATTTATGTAAATTAAAAATAGTAGTGGACCTAAGACTCTTCCTTGAGGTACACCTGAGTTTACTGTTATTGGTGTTGATTTAGAGCCATTTATTATTACAGTTTGTTCTCTCCCTATCAGAAAATCTTTAATCCACTAATGCAATGGACCATCAATGTCAAAATATTTTAATTTTTTAAGCAAAACTATGGTGGTGAACTTAGTCAAAAGCCTTGAAAAAATCTAGTAACATAGCATCTATTTGCTCACTATTATCTAAATCTTTTGAAAAATCATCAATTAGTCCTATTAGTTGTGTTTCACTTGATCTATATTTCCTAAAGCCATGTTAGTATGGAGTAAGGACATTATGTTTGTCTAAGTGGTTTATGATGTTGCTACATATTATGTGTTCTAGGATTTTACATGTGATGCTGGTAAGTGATACTGGTCTGTAGTTACCTGGGCCAGATTTTTCTCCATTTTTAAATAAGGGCGTGACATTAGCTATTTTACAGTCCCTTGGTACTTTGCCCTGGTTAAGAGATGCCTGAAAAAGTATTTTGAACACTGGTGCTAGCTCATTGCTTAGTTCTTTGAGTAATCTAGCTGGAATACCATCAAGTCCAGATGCTTTATTCGGTTTGATGTTGGCTAATAGTTTTTGGATTCCCTTTTATTTTGTACTTCTCTATCTTCTATGTTGTCTACTTGGTTCAAATTAAGTAAGATATCTTTGTCTCCTGGGGCTGAGAATGCTGATACAAAGTATTTATTTAGGATGTTAGCTTTAGTTTCATTATTCATTAGTTAAAACAGTATCTGTTTCATAAATATTTAATATTAAAACTAGATAATATTTAATTTTTATATTTAAATTTCTTCAAGTGTTTTATTTAAAAATTTTCATGTTTTTAGTATTGGATTATTATTACTATTATTCTGTTTTGTTTTATTGATCATCTTTATTTTTAATGCTGTGCTTCTCTAATTTTGGGCCTACTTAGGGGTGGGGGAAGGGGGGTTCATCTAATAGGGGGAGGGCACAATGTTCTGATAAAAAGGGGTGTTATAAAATGTGTGTGTTTCCTTGATCATGGTAAGAAGAGGTAAGACAATGAATTGGTGGTTATGCATAAGCATAATACAAAAGTGAAACAGCAGACTATCTCAAGACATGAAACAATAAAGATGTTTAGTTTAAATATCAATTTATTTCATTACCATTTGATCTATATTTCATCTCAAGCTAAATTTGTAAATATTGTAATAACAGTTATATTGATTTGTTGTTCACATAAGAAGTTTGTTCAAGTTATATAAAGTTTATTTATTAAAAATATAAATGCTGTTTAGAGTGACATGGCAACCACAAACCAACAACAAGGGGAGGGGACGTCGAGAAAATGTTTTATTTTCAGTGTAATTTATCTGAATATTTAGAAAAATTACATTATATTTAATGTTTTGAAAATTTAAATATATTAAGTTTGAGACATCATTTCATTTTCTAATAAAACCATTTCAAAACATTTTCAATTGTGTTTTTCTTCTAGATTTTTTTTCTCGTAATTTCTTCCAACCATTGCACTTCATTCTGGTGATGACTAAATAAGATCACGCCCATTACAAATGCTCATGCACAATATGTAGGCCTACCAAGAATGTCCCTCACATAATACTATTGCCTTTTTATTATTAGAATTAATATGGCCATTAACTGTTTTTTTTATTAGGAAGTATTCTGAAATAAAACACATAACTATTACCTTTTATAAATATTATCAATTCTTACAATTAGAAAAAGGCATTGTAGATACCAGGAAAAAGAATTTGTGACATTAAAAACACTAGAATACGCTTTGCACAGGGACTTAAAAATTATTTACGCAACACAATTTCAGAAAAAAACAACTTGTTTAAGTGAATTTTTTAACTTAAATTTGGATTCCATATATAGTATTTAATAAATATAACATAAAAATCATGTTATTAATAAGACTATTTTTCTTTTCTTTTTCATTACCTTTTAAAAAAAAATGCAAAGTTAAAATTGAAATAAAACATCTTAAAGGGAATAGGATGCAAAAACAATGAGATTATCAAAGGAAAAAAGAAATGGTCTACAAAATTGGATTTAAATCAAAGAGCGTTTTAGGTACAGTCTTAAGCTTAGTCTAAATGAATTCTTATTACTGGGGGAAGAGGTGGCACTTTAAAAAAAAACACAGAGGTGGCCACAATAATAGCAGAGACCATGCATTTATATAACAAGTTATAGATGCTTACTTTTTGTCTCAGAGGAAAGTGTTGTGGATTCTCCTATGGGATTTGAGGAGACACTTGTAGGAGCAGCACCTGTTCAAAATAAATCACAAATGTAATTAAGTAACTTATGTAATAAATAGTGTAATTTTGATGCAAAATTTTTATTTTCGATAAATACTAACAATTTCATTTGTTGTTTTGAACTAATAGTTTACAGATATGTTTATCATACACATAAGCTTTTTCTCAAGCAAAAGTCCGATTATCAATTTGGCCTTGCAATTTTATTTTTATTAAGGCTTTCAATCTCCACATATTAGGACCAAATTATTACATTTTTTATATTTTTCACACAAGAAAGAAACTAAAAAAGTTTAATTAATAACAGCTACTGCTGCAAAAATGAGACAAAAGATATAATTAAAAAACATAAAAAAATTGTAACGAAAAGATATATAAGTAATAAATGAATATTCATAAAATGTTTTAAAGCTGGAAACAATTCAGCTTCTGGTTGAAAATAATAGATCAAAAATAAAACTCAATTGTTATGGAAGGATATATAAGTAATGGATGAATATTCTTAAAATATTTAAAAGCTGGAAACTATTCAGTTTCTGGTTGAAAATAATTAATCAATAATAAAACTCTTATATTATAGATATAAAATATATTTTTAGTTAACTACTACAGTAGAAATCGTTATAATTGAACAATGTCTGTTTTAAATTTATGCAAGATGTAAATGATTCACATGAAATAGAAAAATCTATATGAACTGCTATTATTCTATTCTTTTATGACACAACTAATAGATGCTTACCCAATGTCTGAGAATAAAGAATGGTCTCTTCTCTTGGCACTGAGGAGACAATTGTAGGAGTGGCACCTGCTACAAAAAAATGTAATTAAGTAACTTATGTAATAAAAAGTGTCATTTTGAGGCAAAATTTTTATTTTCATTTAATACTATCAATTTCATTTGTTTTGAACATATAGTTTACAGATATATTTATCATACACATAAGCTTTTTCTTAAGCAAAATGCCCATTATCAATTTAGCCTTGCAATTTCATTTTTTTTATTAAGGCTTTCAATCTCCACATATAAGGACAGATTTATTACATTTTTATTTTATTGCATAAAATAAAATTAGTCTGGCATTCAAATTACTTTAAAAACCAAGATGTTATTTTTCAGAATTTTAAGGGTGCTGTAAGTCCCATTCATTGTTAATTTGTACCTGATAATAGCTAAAGAAAAAGTGATATATGTTTGAAGTTTTGGCCATATCACACCATCATTAACAATTAAAAATAGAATGAGATAATACTTAAAACATCTGTAATAACTCTTGAAAATTGGCCAAACGGTCCATAGTAAACAATTTAAGTAAACAAGAGAGAAACTAAAAAAGTTTAATTAATAAAGGCTACTGCTGCAAAAATGAGAAAAAAAGATATAGTTAAAAACATGCAAAATCTTTATGGAAAGATATATATTAGTAATGGATGAATATTCTTAAAATGTTTTAAAGCTGGAAACAATTCAGCTTCTGGTTGAAAATAATTGATCAAAAATAAAACTCTTATCATTAAGATATAATATATATATATATAGTTCCTCCATCGTGGTTCGATGATGACCACTTTGTCATCCAGGGGGCTGAGGGCTTTGCACTGCTGTTTTATGCCTCCTCATGTGGCTGGTGAGACCTATGTGAGCCCAGAATGTTCGGCCGCACACCAGGCAGGTTATTCCAGCTGGAGCTAGTGTCAATTGTCTTGCTTTTCTTTTCTGGCGTTTTTCTTCTGCCAGCGTTGTTCTTTTTTCCTCAGCAACCTGTGCGCCAGTTTTCACAGCGCGACGCCATGATGCTCTGTCATGTGACTCTGTCTCCCAGGTGCCAAGGTCTATGCTGAACGCCTTCAGAGAAGCTTTGAGGGTGTACCTGAAGCGCTTTCTTTGCCAGATACACTAGTCCTTCGAAGAGCGTGTCTGCAAAGCATCCACACAATCCTGATGCAGTCCCAGCTGCGATGGGCAGGTCACGTCTACAGAATGGAAGACCACCGCATCCCTAAACGACTCTTGTATGACCAACTAAGCGAAGTAAAGCGCTCGCAAGATATAAAATATATTTTTTAGTTAGCTACTAGAGTAGAAATTGTTAATATTGAACAACTTCTGTTTTAAATTTATTCAAGATGTAAATATTTGACATGACATAGAACAAACTAAATAAACTGCAATAATTCTATTCTTTTATGACACAACTTATAGATGCTTACCCAACGTCTGTGAGGAAAGAATGGTCTCTTCTCTTGGCACTGACGAGACACTTGTAGGAGTGGCCCCTGTTAAAAAAAAATCACAAATGTAATTAAGTAACATGTAATAAATAGCGTAAATTTGAGACAAAATTTTTATTTTCATTAAATACTATCAAATTCATTTGTTGTTTTGAACACATAGTTTACAGATATGTTTATCAAACACATAACCTTTTTTATAAGAGATATTTCCATTATCAATTTGACCTTACCATTTTATTTTTATAAGATCTCTAAATTTTCACATTTAAGGGCCCAATAACTTAATTTTTATTGTAATGTAATTGCAAACAACTTAATATTAAAAAATGTTTGTTTTACATGTTTTGGATGTTCCTTCAGAGTTAAAGATAGTTTACTTCCTAGTCCAAACCTCTTGCAGGACAACAGGGGATGGGAACGGGCAGGGTTTGAACCAGGGAACAATGATAAATCCATACGAAAGTCCAATGCACAAACCGCACGACAAGGCAGCCATCCAATGATTAAACATTTAGTTTGTTTATTTTTTAACAAGTTATAGATGCTTACCAAATGTCTTTCTTGGAGCTGAGTAGACACTAGTAGGAGTTGCACCTGTTAAAAAAACATTACAAATACAATTAAGTAACTTATGTAAAATAAAAGTGTAACTTTAAGGCAAAGATTTTAAATACTGTCAATAAAATTTTTTGTTTTGAACACATTGTTTACAGATATGTTTATGTTACACATAAGCTTTTTCTTAAGCAATATTACCATTATCAATTTCACTATATAGATGCCATTTTATTTTTATTAAGGCTTTCAATCTCCACATATAAGGACTAAATTATTACATTTTTATTTTATTGCATCAAATATATACAGTCTGGCATTCAAATTACTTTATAAACCAAGATTTCAATTTTCAGGATTTTAAGGGTGCTATAAGTCCCATTCATTGTTAATGTGTACCCGATAATAGTTAAGGAGAAGTGATTTGTTTAAAGTTTAGGCCATATCACACCATCATTTACAATAAAAATAGAAAGAGATAATACTTAAAACATCTGCAACAAATCTTGAAAATTGGCAAACGATCCATAGTAAACAATTTAGGTTAACAAGAAACTAAAAAAGTTAAATTAATAAAACATGAAAAATTATTATTATTATAGCTTTTATATAGAGCTACTTTCATGTTTATAGCATGCTCAGAGCGCTTTTGGTCCAATCTCATTTGTGGACCGGTGGGGGGGGAGGGGGTATCTAGGAGTTGGTTTTCCGTGCTGCCTTTAGACGCTCAGTAAACACAACTCTGCCCGAGTCGGGTGTCGAACCTCGAGCCCCCTTCTAGGTAGCCAAGCCAAGCCAAGTTCAAGCGAACTTGGCCTCTCGACCACGCTACCCACCAAGCGTGTAAATTTTTGTAATTTTGCAAAATTGTAATGGAAAGATATATAAGTAATGGACGAGTATTCTTAAAATGTTTTAAAAGCTGGAAACAATTCATCTTCTGGTTGAAAATAATTAATAAAAAATAAAACTCTTTCTATATTAAGATTTAAATATATTTTTTAGTCAACTACTACAGTAGAAATTGTTAATATTGAACAACTTCTGTTTTAAACTTATCCAAGATGTAAATAATTGACATGAAATAGAAAAAACTAAATAAACTGCAATAATTCTATTCTTTTATGACACAACTTATAGATGCTTACTCAACGTCTGTGAAGAAAGAATGGTCTCTTCTCTTGGCACTGAAGTGACACTAGTAGGAGTTGCACCTGTTTAAAAAAACACAAATGTAATTAAGTAACTTATGTAATAAATAGTGTAATTTTGAGGCAAAATTTTTATTTTCATTAAGTACTATTAATTTTATATGTTGTTTTGAACACATAGTTTACAGATATTTTTATCATACACATAAGCTTTTTCTTTAGCAAAATTCCCATTATCAATTTGACCATGCCATTTTATTTTAATTAAGGCTTTCAATCTCCACATTTTAGGACCGAATTATTAGATTTTCATTCTATTGTATGAAATATAAACAATCTTGCATTCAAATTACTTCAGAAACAAACTTTGATGCAATTTTTTTTTCAATTAAATAGTGTTAATTTAATTTGTTGTTTTGAACACATTACTTACAGATATGTAACCCTAACCCTAACCCTAACCCTAAGCTTTTTCTAAAGCAATATTCCCTTTATGAATTTGATCCTACCTTCATTTTAAGGTTTCAATTCTCTACACTTTAGGAAAAAATTCTTAGATATTCATTGTTTAATAATTGTTTAAAATTTAATATTAAATGATTAAATATTAAGGTTGTTTTATTTTTCAACAGGTTTTAAATGAAATATATTTTAATTAAAAGTGGTTAAATTTTATACTATTTTTTATTATAAATTTTCTGATAATAATGTGGAATTTGTGGTTGAGAGGCTAAGTATGTTTAAACTTGGGTTGGCTTGGCTACATATGAAAGGGGCTCAAGGTTCAAGCCCATTTCAAGCAGAGTTGTGTTTACCAAACGACTCAAGGCAGCATGAAATAGCCCTTTCCAAGATACCCCTCCCCTCCCCTCTAGTACGTGACATCTTGTGTCTGCAGCACATTGCATCATTTTTACGTTATTTTGGATCGACTTTTGGTATAAATGCAAATTGTGTTCTCTGTACCATTTATTATGTGTGTGAATCACGACTGTTAATTAAATGGGAGAATCAAAGAAAACAAAAAAGTAGATTCAAAATATAAAACTTAAAAAAAAAGTGGAATTGTATGGTTGGATGTAACAGATGACTTGCAACAAGAGTTAAATCAGAAAGGTTGACAATTCATTTTTTTTCTTTTTGTTTATATAGCTTGCGACATAAGTCAATGACAGAAAATACAATGGTCCTAATTTAATGACTTTGTTTTCTTAAACTTTATTTCTTGTATGGAATATTTGAATATATAACCATCACTTTCTCCAGTTTTGAGTTTAAAATCCTTCTCTAGGGTTTATTAACGTCATAAAAACTCTGGATAGGGGGGTGGGGTCTAAATATAATGAGGATAATTAAACACACACACACATATATATGTGAGGGTGAGAATTACCCCCCCCCCCAGCAAAAAAAAAACTTCCCCGAAAACAGAACTTGGCTATGTCCATGCTTCTATTTATGTATAAAAATTATGAAGACATAATTATATAATTATAACCTTAATAGGGTCTAGCTATATTATAATAATAATAATAATAATAATAATGATCTTTATTGTCCATATGGAAATTTGTCTTACAATTTGTGCATAACACCAAACTTGGCTAGATCTATTCTCTAATATAAAGAGTAGTTTATTTATTACAGAAACTACATGAATCCATACAATGTAACTCTGTTTTTGTGGTTATTACATCGATCTTTATTTTGATATTTAATATGAAACTAACAGGCTGTATTATGTGCGTGTCCATTTTTCAATGATTCTGACCCAATTTCCTTCCATTTAGCTATCTTTTTCTGTAAGAAAAAAGAACTTCAAATTTGTAAGTCAGGTTGTTTTTTCCTATGTTACCAGAAGGACTTCAACTCGGTAAAACTTTACATCGAAGGACTCTAGTTTTTCAGGTCAATTATTTGGCAGCTGTCTATCCGCACGTATGATGACGTACTAACGTGACCTCACCTGCTCGCGCGCAGAGCGCGCCCGGTCACTGCCCTCTCTCTCTCTCTCTCTCTCCTCTATGTAATAGATTTAGATTTTTTTGTACAAATTATTCTTGGAATAACTATTAATGTTTAGATGGTATTTTATGTTTTTAATTGGGGAATTTTAATTAATATATTATTAATTAATTATAGGCCTACGTATCTTTGCTAAAAAAATAATATTATAAATCTAATCGTGTGTTAACTGTTTTGTTTATTTAAAATACGTATTCCAAGAATACATTTTTTTCTGCCGTCGTTTTTTTTTTTAGAGTATGTAATCTTATTTTTCTACTTTAAAAATAATTATAATTATTAAATATGCAAGCAAAAAATGTGTATTTTGTATATTTTTAGGTTTGCGGAAATATAGGCACAGGGTTGACGCACTGCCGTAAATCCATAACTGGATTTTTATATTACGAGTACGCTACAAATGGACATTTTGTTAACCATGACGAGGTTGCCGACTGTCTCCTTCTGTCTTGAAAGACAAAGGATGTAAATAATGTACTCACATGAAAAACTAGTTTGTGTTTCTTTTTGAGTCCACGAACAATCGGATTTTACTAAGTAAGCCGATTCCGAAGCGGCAAAGTTAGCCACTGTTCGTGTATCAGAATGCTCCTGTTTTAGGGCTATCTAACAGGGCTTCTTTCTTGTGCATCCCCTTCTTTATGGCAACTTCATTTCTTTCGCTATCGGAGAGGTTCGTACAAGCACGCTCAGTTTGTTCTGTTGTCCATCCTGCGCAATGTTCTCAAACTATTTGTTTATACCTGTAGTCGTCAAAGTTCACTTGCAGACATCTCTGTTGTTAAATCTTGTACGTTTCTTGGATGACAGTGAAGAGAAAGATAATATTTACAACAGACTTACTACCATCATACTCGACAGACTTAAAAAGAGAAAGATAGGGACGGCCAAGGAATATATGGTGCCGCAATTTGGAACCAGATGTCAAGCAGATGGGCAAGACGTGGGGACAGTTGGAGAGAGTCTAACTTGACTCGCTGATTCTTAAGATGAAGGTTGATGTTTCTCATCTTTGCTGCCACTTGCAGTTTTCTCAGTCTCGTAAATGGTCCTGACGTTTCTTGTACTGATGATGGTGAAGGTCGGATAATCCTGGCGCCGAACAGCTGGAGATCCATCTTCTTCCAGGTCCGCTGTTTGGTTTTTCAAATTCTTTATTGTTTAGGTCAAGTGACCCTAGCATCATATAAGTAGATAAAATGTTTACGGAATAGGCTACTTCCAAATATTTGAGATTTTCTCTACTCATCGACTAAGCTAAGCCAAAATAAACTAAGATACACGTCCAAAAATCTCTATAAAATGTTTACAAAGCTGTGCGTTTTCTAGTTTGTGAACCTAGTATAAAATGCAAAGGTTTATAGACGCATACTAAATTAGGTAACTTTTGGTGTGCTTGGAGTGAATGGAAAAATTCAAATCCAGCAGTGCGCGGGGACCTTGGAGGGTGTCTTGTGGGGGGGGGGCCTGAGCCGTAAGGGTAAACTATAGGGTGCGTCAAAAAAATGGTTCAAAGTTCCTCTAGTCCTGTATCCCAGATGGCCCGCTCTGAGTCAATCGGCTGGTCGAGCTGAGCTACCAGCATAGGTCATCGACCTAAAGGGTCAATCAGGGAGCTGCTGTATCCAGTTTCAAAGCTCCTGATTTGAAACACGATCCTCCAAGAATTACACATTATGGTATAATGCTGTCTAAGCGGGCTCAGAGGGCACTTATAGGATGAGAAGCGCATGGACCACGGATAATAATAGCCTCATTCCATTCAGTGAAGAAGAGGATTAACTTAGATATTGTCTTAACAACAAATGACAGTGAAGAGGAAGAGAAGGATAATATTTACAACAGACTGACTATCATCATACTCGACAGACTTAAAAAGAGAAAGATAGGGACGGCCCAGGAATATATGATACCGCAATTTGGAAGCAGATGTCAAGCAGATGGGCAAGACGTGGGGACAGTTGGAGAGACACGCCCAGAAGAAGCTGGCTGGTGGCCTATGTCCCATAAGGGACCACAGGCAGAGATGAGATGATGATGGCCAACCATGTACATCTAATAATAGGCGTGCAATTCTTTGCACTATAAAAGGTTTGAATATTAGAAAGTTCTTCAACTTCGTACGAGTCAAAACGTTGATTTGGAATAAATAAATAAAAAATACGAGCAAGAGCATTATGAATCAAATGAATTTGCTGGGTATATTGGTGGTGAAACGCAGATATCTCAGGCCCTGCTCAGTCACGTTGAAAGACGGGCATTTGAATACTTTTGTCCAAGCATATGGAATAAGAAAAGTGCCTTTATCGGCTTCAACAGTCTTGTAGATGAGAGGCTCAGAGAAGAACAAGCAGGCTTCCAAAGAGGCAGAACGTGTGAAGAGCAGATCTTCGTTCTACGAAATATCATAGAACAAAGTATTGAGAACCAATAATGGCTAACGATCAGTTTCGTAGACTTTAAGAAAGCGTTTGATAGTTTCCACCGAGAATCAGTATGGAAAATAGCTAGAGAATACGGCATCCCAGAAAAAATCGTCCAGATCCTACGACACCTATACAGTCAGTCTAGTTGCTGTATTAAAACAGAAGAATGAACAACAGTTTTTTAGTATCGAGACAGGTGTGTGTGTGTGGGGAGGGGCCTGAGCCGTAAGGGTAAACTACAGGGTGCGTCAAAAAATGTATACACACTTTGAACTGTCATAGACAATTTATTTCCCGTTCTACAATGCTAAATTTCAGCACATGGAAAGCTTAATGTCTAATTGGAAAAATAAATGTGAAGGTGGTTCTGTACCACACACAGTACCGGAGTGGCAAGGAAGTAACTGCAACATGGCGGACGTGCGTTTGAGTTTTGAAGAGCGGAAGCAGATAAAAAAGTGGTATTGGAAGTTTGAGAATGTTGCTGCGGTTCGAAGACAGTGGAGACGTGAGTATGGTACAGAACCACCTTCAAGGTAAACAATTACACGTCTACACTTGACAAATTTGAAATTCACGGAACAGTGTGTGATGTGCATAAAGGTCGATCAGGGTGACCTCGTACAGCTACAAGTGATGAGTCCACAACTCCGGTCTTGGAATTGTTTCGGCATTCACCTCAAAAATCGGAGGATAAGCTTTTTTTTTGCTCAACGTTCCTCTAGTCCTGTAGCCCAGATGGCCCGCTCTGAGTCAATCGGCTTAGGCGTCAACTTGCCTTAGCTGACATAGAAGAGAGCGCCTGGTTGCATGCGACATCAGAACGAGACATCTGGAGGTCACTCACGAAGGCCGCGGGATACACATTTGAGACCAAAAGAAAATCTGCTGCCGAAGACAAACGCAGACGGCGAAAAAAAAATCTAAATCGACCGCCTGCGGACAATGGTTGTGCTTGCCCTGGATTTGGCAAAATATGTAGGCCTAGGCTGGGACTGCGCAGTCACGGGAAATACTGCATTCCTCACTAATCTTCGGACTCGAAGACTTGTCTTATTATTATATATTTTATTTACACATTTAATGAAAAAGATTGTATTCTTTATTACACAATTGGTACAATATATCAAAGTTATTAGCCCCCCCCCCCTTTCACAAAATGCTTCAACAAAATGATAGCATTGTACGATTGTTTAGCTGGTTATACTATTCTAGCTTCAAGATCCTTAAGGAGGTGGCACGATAAACATTTGCAATTAATTTTAGTTTTTTTTTTCTCTTCTATCCAAAGCAAGGGAACTTTGTGTGAATAAATATATTTAAAAAAAGCAACACTTGTAACAGGTTAGCTGCAAATGGACCCTCACTTAGGAATCATTATTATTAATCAAGTAAAAACAGCATTATTGCTTATGGAAGAACTGATAAATGTCTCTCGACTGACGTACAATCGCACTTTTGACGTATGATACGTGAACAGAACAGGCCTGCTACAAGCCCTCCTGCTAAACACGAATATGATCAAATGACGATCGTGCCCACTAAAAGCTTGCATGTTATGCTGCAGTGTTTCTCAAACTGTGGGAGGAATGATAAATTTGGATAGGGTGAATCCTTTTAAATTATTATTTTATTTTGTTGTAGTTATTAATCAACGTCTTAATATTAATCCAGTCAAATGTCCTTCTTAGGCCAGAAATTCTCACAACTGTTGAATGTCGTTATTTTGACGACTTTTACGTGACAAAAACTAAATTCTTAGCAGCGCAAGTTCGTACTGAACAAGAAAATGATCTTAAGACCATAACGCTCACTACAGACATACGTGCACTATGTGTAGCTCGAATATCCCTGCATAACAGTATTGACCAATGTTGACTCCTTCTTTAGACTTAGCTTGGCTTGCAGCTTTTACTTTTTTGAATGAATGAATAGTGCGCTCTGATTGCAAGAAAACACTTCAATATCGGAACGTTCTTGCATGTTATATTTTAAGCTTTTTTTTTTTACATGGGCTCTGCATACTACCAGAAAAAAAAAAGCGCCGTAGACGCTAGATAGAATATATTATGAAGCCCAGAACGCAGGAAAACGCTGGGCGAAGCATTCGGCGCTTCCCCTAGATCTTTTCGCTTTTCTCACGCTATTTCCAGCAAGAACTTTTTTGAATCTACAAAAGACTTAAAATTATCTACAAAACAATATTTATGAAACTAAAAAAAAAACGGACTAACTTGTAACAAATATTCACTTAGTACATTTCGATTCTAAACACAATGTGAATATTCATACAAAATAAAAATTGTGTCATAATTTTATGTCTTTAAGTATCTTTTCTTTTTCATTACCTTTCTTAAACCCAACGTGTGAGCCATCAGCGATTCCCCCTTCTAGGTACCAAGCTTACTAAGGGGGGTGCGATAAAAAAAAATGTCTAGCGAAAAACCAAAGGTAAAAGTTTGAGAAACACTGTTCATTGCCTCCAATGTTTCTCACACTTCAGATTCAGTCTGTCCACCTCTTCTTATGATTTATTTTCTTAACCTGCAATTTCTTACAAGGAGAAATGAAGCGATCTAAAACCAAAGAAAGTGAGTTTTTGAAGCTCAGAAGCACTTAAAAAAAGTTTCAGCAATAAAAGACTAAATGACGAACATTTTTTGGTCTAGATTCTAGGATATTAGAGAAGAATAAGATGAGCACAATGTTAAACAGTTTCCGTAATGTGTAAAAGTCTTTAAAGTCTAAGTTAATGTTAAGTCATTTTTTATTGAATAAAATTACATTTTCATATATGTAATAACCATGGATAAAATTTCATAATCAAACACAGTTAAAATAGCATAGATACTAATTTTACATTTTTGTAACAATATTGGGAAATGCTTGGAGACGGTTGGGGGGGGGGGTGACACCCTGAACTTACCGCACCGGGTGACACCGACCCTAGTGACGCCACTGAATATAACATCCATGTGACCATGTTCCCACAATCTCTTCGTCTATGAGGTTAATGTCCTTCTGATCCGGATGTTTCATGGCCTTTTTTCTTTTTTACCCACTCGGTTGGATTTCTCGAGTTAACACCTAATAAAAAGCTAACGCTAGACAAAAAGACGCCTCTCGAAAGAATAAATCTGAATCTGTCGATCTTGCAGGTTTCTATTATAGGAAAGATAGTTAATAATCAGCCATTGATATCAAGGCCTATTGATTTACATGTCTACCTCAGCAAATAAAAAAAAAAGATTTTTAGAAAAAACAATAGATACAGTTAAACAAGCACACTTAGTAGGCCCTATTTCTTTTATTTTTCGCGTTTTAACATAGAATGAATGCATTTTAACCATTGATAACATAGATTTGATTTACTGTTAGGCCTATATAGCTGCTCTGTTCAATTAGACTTAAAATAAATAAATAAATAATTTGCAAATTTCTGTATTTCTTCTGGTAATAAGCAGATTTCAAAAAGTTTAAATGTAGAATATATATGTCGGTTATTAAGAGTAACAAAAAGGCTAAAACAAATAAACGAAGTCAATCATATTCATGGAAAACCAGTAACAGGAACTAAAAACGCAAAATATCTAGGTGTTATAATAAATGAAAAACTGTCATGAAATCCCCATATTGATAAAACTATCAAAAAATCAAACAAAGCATTAGGGTTTATTAAAAGAAATTTCTATAAATCAAATAAGAACATAAAACTAAAATGTTATTTAACCTTGGTGTCAAGAGCGGGGGTGTGTAAGATATGAGATTGTGTGTGTGTTTTGTTTATTTTGTTTGTTGGTGTGTGAATTGTTTTTATCACGGGATTTTCAAGGGGGGACAATTAGGTTTTCTAGCGGTCAGTCTAGCAGATGGAGAGCTGACCTGGTCTGAGTAGGGTGCTTGTGTTTTGTTTACCAGTGTTATGCCTAGCGTAAGGAGATGTTATAATTTATATTTCTATTCATTGCTATGTGTGAGAACTGACTATTTGTGGGTAATGTTATGTTTGGGATTGATAGCCTTTTGTTCAATGAATCTAGTCTAAGCGCCCTGTAGTATGTCAGTTGGGCACATTTTAGTATTTCAGTATTGATGATTTACGCATAAAATAGTATAAGTGTACAACACTGATTGGCATAGTCACATGTTCTCGTTGAGACAGGTGCTTGAGAGGTTAGGAGAATTTAATATTACAGTTAAGCCTAACAAGTTACTAATTGGGTTCCAAACTATTACATTCCTAGGCCATAAGATTGGCCAAGGCTTTCTTCAGCCTGAAAATTCTAATGTCAATAAGATTCTGCAGCTCAGATACCCTAAATCAAAGAAGGAAATCCGATCATTATTAGGTCTGCTCAATTATTATCGCTCCTTCATTCCAAACTTTTCAAGCTTGTTGTCTCCCTTTACTGAAATTCTTAAAAAAGGGCACCCTTCTAAAGTTGCTAAGACTGTGGAGGGGGAGGTTGCGTTGGAGCGTATACAAAGATACTTGACTTTTCACCCCATTTTAATGTTACCTGATCTAGATAAATGTTTTTATCTACAGTATGATGCTTCGGACAAAGCTGTTGCAGTTGCTGCTCTACAGTACGTGGGAAACAAATTGCATCCTGTCCGTTTCCAAAGCAGAAAATTACTCCCACGTGAATGTAAATACAGCATAATGGAGCCTGAGTTATTAACATTAACATGGGGAATTAAGAAGTTGGAACACTTCTTGTATTCACGTAAGTTCATTGTTTGGACTGATCAAATCTGCAACCACGAATGCTCGTATTTCTAGATAGATATTATATCTTATGAACTTTGACTTTGAAATTCAGCACATAAAAGGTACAGGCAACTTTTGGGCTGACCCATTGTCTAGGCTGACAGTTTGAACTCACATTATTGTCTCTGTCAGAAGCATACCTGGTATTGTAACGTTTTCAGACATTGCGCGTCTCAGCAATCCAGTATGTAAGTTCAACTTTTTCAACTATGATCGTCTCGTCAGAGAATTTACTACTATTACTACTACTACTAGTATTATTATTGCTAAATGACATGGACTGAACTGTTCATCTCTTTGTGTTTTAATTGTACTTTGCACAAGAGGCGTCGTCTCATCCAGTATTGAGAAGCATCGGAAGTCAAGTCTTAAGCTCTATATTTACAAACAATAAACAGTACATTGTAACCTGACTTCACAAGGGAAGGATCTGGACCAGTGGAACAGATGAAGATTAGTTTAGTTATATTATTAGTTTAATTATTACATATGCATTATTATTGATGAACTTGTTTTGTTTGGTAATGGAAAGATAATTCATGTATTTTATTAATGTTGATGCATAGAAACAAAGTATTCATTATTTCATACCTAAACTCGTAGGTGTAATTTGTTGAATTGCAATTAATTACTTATGTAAACATAGTAAGATGTACTGTGTATTTTTAAGTAGTATTTTTTTACCATGTTGTACTTCAACAATCAATGTCATTAATTAATGTTTTTTAGTGTACATAATATAGACTTAGATTTCGGAAGTAAGGGGAAGAAGTCAAGAGCGGGGGTGTGTAAGATGTGAGATTGTGTGTGTGTTTTGTTTATTTTGTTGGTTGGTGTGTGAATTGTTTTTATCACGGGATTTTCAAGGGGGAAAATAAGGTTTCTAGCGGTCAGTCTAGCAGATGAAGAGCTGACCTGGTCTGAGTAGGCTGCTTGTGTTTTGTTTACCAGTGTTATGCCTAGCGTAAGGAGATGTTATAATTTATATTTCTATTCTTTGCTATGTGTGAGAACTGACTATTTGTGGGTAATGTTATGTTTGGGATTAATATCCTTTTGTTCAATGAATCTAGTCTAAGCGCCCTGTAGTACGTCAGTTGGGCACATTTTAGTATTTCAGTATTGATGATTTACGCATTCAATATTATATGTGTACTTGCTGTTGGCTGTAAATAAATACTAATTTTATACTCCTTCGTTGAATGATACTTTGTAATATTTATTTATGTTAAGGTCTGCCTGTGAGAATCATACCCTAGATTATCGAGCCATACGTCTGTAGTAAAGAACTCAACCCCAGAGTCCCTTACACTTGGTTTGGCCAATAATAGAATATGCATCCTCTGTTTGGGACCCCTCATCTCAAGAAAACATTAAGAAACTTGAACAGACACAAAATAGAGCAGTGAGATTCATAACAAACGAATATTTACATTTGACTAGAGTAACACCTTTAGTAAAATCAACAGATGAAAGCCTTCAGGAGAGAATACTCACAAGTAAAGTAGAAATTAATAATAAAACACTAAACCATAATCTTGAAACACACAAGCGAAATCTATTAAATACTGAGAAAGATACAATGATAAAGATTAGGTTGCCTGAGCAGAATTTAAGTCGTTTGTTAACATGCATGACTAAATGCATGAAGCGTAGGACGTAATCATCTTCTTTTTTTTGAAGTAACGTGTGTATTACATAAGATAAGATAAGATATTTTAAGGTAAACAAACTTAAACACTGGAACAGAATATTAACAATAGTTATAATAGGCCTACTCAACTCGATCGAATTTACTTAGTCCTTTTGAAACATGGCTAATAATATTGCTTGTAAATTGTTTGAAATGTTTATCACAGTTATATATAAACATAGATATCATTATAAAATGTTGATCAGGTTAGTGTACAACATGTTTGACATTTTCCTTGCCCGTTACGTAGAGCGCTACGTGTTTTCAAGCAAGAAATTAGGCCTATACATGTACACGGTGTCTGGAAAGTTAGGCAACGGATATTTAGGAACCCGGAAATTTAGGCACCGGTAAACTGGCACTTTTTGACATGGCGGTAATTTAGGCATCCGAGAATTATTAATCTTTAATAGCGACCTTAATTTTGAATATAATTAAAAAGTTTTAACGTATATTTTATCCTTAGGTTATAGGCTATTGGAGGCGTTATCAAAAACAGCAACTATAACGATTGTAACTGCATTTCCATGATACCAAAAGCTGACAAAACGGAAAAAATTTCAATAATGAGAATGTGTGCAAAAAAGGACTCCGGACTAAGAGTCATTACATCATCTTTACCGAATCAGAAACACCATTGGTAACGAACCATGATGAGATTACTCCCTTAGAGAACGGAAGATAAAGTGGGCAGTGAGTTGTAAGGTTGCATTGTCCCCGTACAAGGACAGACATTTTGCCGCACATGGACCAGTAATCTCTGTCTCAATTTCTTGTCCCGATCGGCGGTTCCAGTCCCCGTTCCCCAACTTGAGGGGGGGTCCCACATGAGTGTTTTGTAATTAATTAAATTAAATATTACGCAAAATGCAGGGACCCCCAAAGAAGTAAAGCCTTCCTGCCCCCAAACGATGGAAAATTCATAGCTACGCCCCTGGAGTCACAGCAGAGATGTGGCTGCATTTACATGTTTCAGTAAAATTCCAAAAACTATGGTCGAAAATGGAATTATGTTTTAGCTTTTCCATCAACATACATGGTTAACCTAGATTTAGTGCGTAAAATAAATAAAGAATAAGCAAAGAAATAGACTGGATGTAGCCCCTAGATGAGACCTTCGCCTTGCTTTGACTAATTTAAAGCTAGCTCAGACGGAGAGATTATCACCTCTGGTTGAAATGGTTGACGGTAGGGATCAAACGGTCCAAAGGGTAAAAATCTGATAATGCTACCTAAAAAGAATCATGGATATCATTCCTTTTCTCTCAAAACAGAGTCTGGCATTAATAGGCATCGCAAACAAGTTGAAGAAGAATTGCAAAGACAAAATCTTTGAAATTTCTAGGATTTTGTGAAATTATTATCCAAGTACGACCCACTCCTAAGAGAACATGTAATCTAAATCAAGCTGATTCCAGACCGAATTAGTAAATGTCCCCACAAATGCTAAACGAACTTATTGTGATAACGAACCAGATATTTCTAGATAATTTCCCAAATGATAAGGCTACCTTGTCTTGGATAATGACGTTGCACTAATTGTTTTCTTTTCTCTAATTCTTTCATTGACATCATCGTAATTCCTTGGCTGTTTGAACCATTCTCCAAGTTCGGCAGGAATTAGGATGTCTGAATTTTAGATCAATTCAGTATCATTTTTACGTACACTAAACGGTTTACACACCTTTTTTTATCAACTTCAGCACAACGCTAGGACGTCCTCGAAAAAAAAAAAAAAGGAACTAGCCTTAAAACGCTTAGTTAAAACCCACTAGATAAGCCAGAGGTGAAGCCATCAAAATGGTTTAATTTTCAAAAATTATAGAAAGTCTAGAATCTTTAATGAGAAATCTTCTGCTAGATCTGATGCAGGCAGTTTGCTAGTTACTATGCAGAGTACATTTATTTTCTCACCTTAGGGTTTTGGGGGCTGTATGAACTAAACTAATGAACACGTAAGTCTACCTTCAAAAACACAAGATTGTCAATTCGAGACTGAGCACTTCAACGGGAAACATTAGAAACATTTTTAGCTAATAGTCGGGACGACATCGCTGAAGCCATTGCTACCTTTGCATTAAGCATGTGCAGCAGACCTCATAGACGTATTAGCCACAAGAGAAAGGATAACAGGCGATAAAGGTTAGGGCTCTGTAGTAAAACACAAGAAAGAGCTACGGATGAAAATGTATTCTTCCTTGGACGTGATGATTCAGGGAAAAAAAAAGACTTTTTTGGTGGTGGGGGGGGGGGCAACATCACGAGCTGCCGCACTGAGCATCATATTCTCTAGCTACGCCACTCCCAAACCAAGAAGAATTCGTGTATGACTGGACATGTCATCTATAGGATTGGAACGTTGTTGTTGGTCCCTTTAAAGATTCATCCGAATATATTTACACTAACGTCGATCTCTATAAGAAATAAAGGCCTTGAGTTTTTTGTTTGTCGTTTAGTATACGTATAAGGATAAGACGTTTATTAGAAGCACTATATACGGATTTAGAGTAATTTCGAATATGCTATCGATTAGTATTAGACTTTACTTTAAAGTGTATAAGATGTTTGTAATCACGACGCTCAAAGTGTTCATGCGGTCCTTTCGGTAGGCCTACAGGCCCAATTGGGTACCACCAGCCAGTCCGCCCCTGGGTAAAACGAATATGGAGGCCCAAAGGCTAAGTCAAATTAATAAAATAGAAAAACAAAAAATAAGATCTAAAATATGCAATGAATTATAAACTGTCCTGTATCAACTGTATCTATATCAAAATCAACGAATAAGTTAAATTCACATATAGCCGATAGCAATTATTTGCTTTATGATCGATTCATGATCACCAGACTAGACATAACGTTTCCAGATGTCAACACAAGGAAGAAGCAATGTAATCTAACAAATAAATTTCCCCTCAATACTGAATTGACTAATGTAGAGTTACCCCCTTAACAACTAGATTAGCATTCTACCAATAAAATTACCCCGATTATAGATTTGACCACCCACCATATTCCACAAAGTCACAAACACACATTCAAAGCTGCAATCCAAGCGCCTAAACACGAACACACACACACACACACCGCTATTAAGACCAGAGTCGCTAAAATTTGTATCACTGAGTATTGACACCTCTAACGCCCACTGTCATTCAAATCGTTTCTATCCACCATGGCATCGAACGATGGTCGAGCCTGATAAGTTATACGTGATTTCATTTCCAGCATCCCTTGTCCCCCTAAGGTCGCGGGCTAAAGAAGATCGATGGGTAAATTTTAAGAAAGTCATTGGTATAAGTTAACCATCCTAATTCGGAAATTTTAGTAATTATTATTTAGTAACTATCCCCAACACTTTTCCTAATATTCATAAACGATCTAAATCAAAACCTACCAAGAAAAGTTAAAAGCAGCATGTATGCAGATGGCCTTGCCTTAATTAGCACAGAAGAATATGTGGGAACATTGAAATTTCGATTACAAGATGCTCTCGAAAAACTTAATAAATAGTCCAAAGACTGGGGCATGTCCATCAACGCAAAAAAGACAACATATACCATCTTCTCACTGTCAACAAAATAACAAACAATAAAATTAACATTAGCTTTAGACAAAAAATGACAGCCCTATACATCTTGGAGTCACTGGCGGATCCAGGAGAGAGGCGGTTGGGGGCGATCGCCCTCCCCCCCCCCGCCCACACTCACTCCTAAAAGTGGGGGGGGGGAAGAATTTTAGTAAAGAAATCTCTACTACTACTTTATTTGTTATGTTAATAATATACACTAATTATTTATATTTCAACCTATTTTTATATTATTTCCCCCTCCCCCACTAGTATGTTGGCCGATTTGCTGGGATTGGGAGAAGGAGATATCATCAATCCCGCTTCCCCCCTCCCCATAAAATTCGAGTGGGATGGGGGGCGGTCCAAATTATTTGTAGAAATCACTGCTTGCTAACGGAATCAATTAAATATCTATATGATTAAAACTTTTTATTGATATTTAAACCGACCTTTATCTTATGTCGCTCCCCTGTTAGCCGATTTGGTGTGAGGGGGGAGGGGCGAATTTATCTACTGCCCTTCCAAAACAAACCCTTTGAGTGTAGGCGGGGAGCGGTCCTACTTTTAATTAGAAATCATAGTTTGTGAATAATTTAGTTGAATATCTATATAATATAAGCTACATATTGATGTTTTAACCCATTTGTATATTATGTCACACACACTCTGATCTCAAATTTTATCATTAGTAGATATAAAATGAAAAAGGATTGAACCAGGTGGGAGGGGCGATACATGCAATCGCCTTCCACTCATCGGACAAACCAATATTTTTTTTTCTTTTTGTATTTTAACTAAGAAAATACAAAATTAAAAAAAAAATTGTCAATAATATAATTTATATATGCTATATATAAAATTCTTTTATCGAGTCACCCCACCCACTATTCTTTAATGCCAAATGCGAACATAAGCAGAACATATAAAAAGGAGCGAGAAATAACATTTTTACTCTACAGCCCTCTAACTTAATTTCTTCTCCTACTTCCGAAATTTTTTGTTTAGAGCTTTAAGATAAGATAATTTTTCTTGACCCATTAAATGGAAATTTAGTTTGACTACAATTGACAACCTCTGCGTAACTACTGTACAATTACAATATAGACGCACATAAGAACAACAGTCACACTCGAAAATACATACCATCTCATAACCAGCGCTTTATTAATATTGAATTTGAATTTAATTGAAAATTTGAATTATGGTTCTGTAACTAAACAAAGTTACAAACATACCTATTGAACAAAATAGATCACTTACAAATGAATTTTTTTTTAAAATTATTTTTCGAATAAATGCGCGGCGATCCTCAAAATCTTAATCTAAATATGTTGGGAATTTCCTCTTTCCAAGAACAAATCGGTTGTATTTGCAATATAGTAAGGGCCTATAAATTCATATTAGAATATTTTCAAGCAATACATTTTCAAAATGTCTTTTTTTAATAGGATGAATAATGTGCTGCAGATGTCAGTAGAATATGTTTCTTCAGTGAAGAATGCAAGAAAACGCTTTTGGCGCAGGGGCTTCGTCTGAGACCCCACTTGGGAAGCTTACAACGCTCCTTCAGACCACCTAGCTGTCAAAAGAAAGGCCTTAACATGGCTGTTTTTTTTACGCCAAAGGCTGAGAAACAATGCTTTAAAAACAAAACAGCCAAGATGTCAATCCTTGATACACAGCTGCGGTCACATGTTGGGCATATGTAATCACCAGGCGCTGATGCATTTTCACCCTTCTTTCTGCTTCTGTTGTGTATGGCATCTACAATCCGAGGCCCTTCCTTTATGCTCTCTCTCCATGTGGATCTATCAAGTGCCACCTCTTCCCAGCTGCAAGTGTCGATTTTGAAGAGCTTCATGCCGCGTTTGCATACATGCGTATACCGTTAAAGTGGCGACCAGCGGCTTTCCTGCCTTCTATTAGATCGCCATACAGAATTCTTTTTTGAAAACAACATTTGAATCTGTATTCCATTCAATGAGTTAGTTAATAAATGGAAAATATATTTTATAATGGTCCATTAACACATTAACTATTGTGACCTTAGATGCATTGTTGTGTACTAATGCGCGAATCTATAAACGAAGCTTGAGATATTAATGAAGAAGTCCATGACCTTTTAAAAAAAAAACTTACCTGCCCAGAAGTTTTTTAATTTAAAAGTGTTGTATTTTTGTTGTTGAAAAAGTTGCTTACAGATATAATTTAAAACAATAAATGTTTTATTTTTGGAAAAGAAAAAAGTAGCCAATACATCAGAACTTTAAATTACAGACCACACAAAACTAATAGCGGCTGTTCCCCTTTTGGGGCTGCAAAAAATCAGTAAGAGTGAGGTTTGATCCCCCCTCACAGAGTTGGGATAATTTTGTGGGACAGTTCCGCATAATGCGGGAAGGTAGTTATTTCTTCTAGATTCTAATTTTTTTACAATCTTCTGGAACAATCAATAAATGCAAAATAAAATGGACTTCAGATTTTTAGATGTAGATCTGCATTCTTTTTTAAGTTACAACCGAAAATAGAAAAATTTCTAAGAATTAAAAGCGTTTTAATTTTTTTTTTAAGTATAGAAACATAATCTATTTCTCGATTCTTGATTAACTAGATCTATAGATGTATTTGCAAATTATAGGGATTATATAATTTTTTATGATTTATTTTGCCTTGAACGCTGTTTCATCATTTACATTCCTTTTTCCATATGCTTGGAAATATTTGAACAAATGCCCTATTTTACTAGAGCTTTTAGAGAATGGAATGGGTTATGGGTTGCCTAAGCCAGACAGGAAAGCCAATTTAAATAATTTGTTAACATGCATGATTAGATTGATTTAGGAACACGAGTATGACGTAATCATTTTTTTTAATTAACGTCTGTATTTTATAAGATAAGAAGAAGATAAGGTTAGATAAACGCACTATTTTAAGTCTTTTTAACTAACAATAATTTTTTTTTGTAGTAACTCTTGGCTTCTTGGTTTATATAGGTCATAGCCTAGGTCATATTTAAGTCATATTTTTTCAAATAAAATTTCTATAAAGTGATAAGTCTACGACAAATTTAAATGTAACCTTTCTTGCTAAGAGTAGGCTTACCTTCTATGGTTAATTTTTCACTGAAAAGAGTTCCATCTTTTAACTTAATTGAGCACAGGTAGGAGTCAATTTGAGATTCAACGATCTTATCAATGAGGACAAAAATGCTTCTGTCTTCTTTCCGGTAATCATAAGAAAGTTTTCTGGAAGAATTTTCCTTAGCTAAACAACTGTTAACTGTTAACAAAAAACATTCTAAAAATGACTTGTCTTCTTTGTAGAAAGAAGCCTTTATGGGTTCTTCGTTTCCTTCAATAGTCCAATAACACTTCAGGAAAGAAGTAGTCTCATTTTTGTTGCGTTGTAGTAAAGAAAATTTGATGCCAAGTTGTTCAACTCTACCAAAAAATGATGCAACTGAAAAAAAAAAAAGGAAAGAAAATTCAATTGTGAATCTATTTATTTATTGTTAACTATAAAGCGATTGAAAGTATACAAATAAAGCTATAGTTTTGTTTTATCGTTATGGAATATAATACTAATAACAGTGGCAACACTAGCAGGGTTTATGTGGGCGGTGACACCCACTACGAGGTGAATCTCGGAAGTAGAGGTAAATTGCACTTTTTGCAATAGCAGGCAAATAAAAAAAAATAATGTATCTAGATGATAGGTCCACAAATACAGTATGCAAGTTTGATATTCCGGTTTTTTATTAAATATCTTTTATTTATTTATTTGTGTGTAAATGTCCAAAACGTTACGTGTGAAAAAAAGGTTTTAGAAGGTGTTTATTTTGAGGTTAAAAATTAGTTGTTTTTGCATTGTTATAATTCTATATGAGTGTTTATCAAGTTGGCTCAAACGATATTATTAACACACAAGTTTCGGTACCTTTAAATAATACCTTCTTAATTTTTCTTTATTTGACCTTCAATCTTCTTGATAAGATAAATGCTACATTGTAGGCTTAATAAAAATGAGTTTCTGAAGCTCTAAAATTCTGGAACACGTTTGGCGCTTGAGGATCCATGGCAAATCTTGCTGATGAAGCTTTCTGTGCATCCTTTATCTGAAACCCCCTGCTTGACGCTTTACATCCTTGTCTCATATCATTCCAGACGTGACACTCTACGACAAAGTAGTCTGCTGTATCATCATCTTCTCTACGGTAGAGAAATCCTATAACCGAACCATAACTGCCTCTCCAAATCTCTTGATCCTCTTTACAGAACCATCTGTTATGACTTTTGTGGCTTCTGCTGTAAGAAATAATAGTTGCACTGGCTGCCAGGTCTAATCAGGTTGGATCAATTTTTTCCAATTAACCTCTGTATACAACAATCAGGCCTGGACATGGGGCTCTTCACCCCTGTCCTGTCTGAGGGCTCCCAATAGTAGCGGCCATAATGTTGACTGGGCGGAAACCGAACAGTACCACGTACACGGCGCACCGCCCCCGGTCCTGGGTCCACTCCCTATAAGTGCCCGGGAGTAGAACTTACCATGGGGAGCTTGTCTAATATTCCTTTACTGTAACCGTCACTGTTCCGTGGTGATCGGGATATTAGAATGTATTTTAAAACGGCGAAAAATCACATTTCGCAACTATCATAAACGAATTTATGTAAAAATGTTTTTGAAACACAAATTTAAAGGTTAATGTTATTAAAAAAATGAAATGAATAGACTATATTCTCTATGTTAATCTTTGCAGAGAGTAGATCTATATATAGCCTTGAGAGATTTTCTATCTTACGCTTGTGTGACCTTTCGGTAGTGTCTAATGTAAGAAGCGCGCGATATAATGAATGGCTATTAAATGTACGTCAAGGATGGATAAAGTCACAGCCTTAGGGAACGAATATATGTAAAATGCTTTTGAAACACAAATCTGAATGGTTAATTAATAATTAAACGAATGGACTATATTTTGTATATGTTAAAGTAAAAAAACTATCTTTGTGAATAGTAGATCTAGCCTTTGCGAGATTTTCTGCTCTGTGCATGCGTGGCCTTTTGGTAGTGTCTCATGTAAACATGGCTATATAACTAGATCACTTTTAAGAAGTTGGACACCTTTTCTTTTAGAGTTTTCAGTTGGTTACTAAGGCTAATTTACATGTTAGGTTTTCCCGTTAGTATGCAAGGAACATTTATCCCAAGTTTAATCAATATTGGTCATAAGGCTTTGATTTTCATTTGGTAAATACACGTGCACCAACGCGCCCACACACACACACACACGCGAGTCCCCCGACACAAACACGCGCAGCGTCCCGACCCCCCCACCCCACACACACATACACGAGCGCACGAGTCCACACACGCGCGTCCAAACACACAAACACACACATACATATATACATACATACGTATATACACAGATACATACATACATAATACTTAGATACAAACGCTTTAAATTAAAATAAGCTAAAATGAATAATTTCTGTAACAACATAATTTCTGTTATGGTTAGTAACGAAGGGAGCTCAATCAATGAGTTTGTAAAAGATATATATTGAGAGAGTCCATGGAGGTTTAGAGAACATGACATAGATCGAAAGCTAGAAAGAATGCAGCCATTTTTAGTAGACATAAAGTCGATATTTATTAATAAATATTTTTTTTGTAAAATCGAGTATCATAGTGAAAAGTGGGGATAGATATGTGAATTATGTTGACATAAGCCTACATCATAGATAAAAGGAGTAATTATTATATATGTTAAATTATTGTGTCAGTACAGTCCTCTATATCTTTTTATATATTTTAACTGTCGTAATGTGAATTTAGGGACTCTTTAGTTGGGAAATACCCCCCCCTCCCAAAAAAAAATACTTTAACCTTAGAATAGAAAAAAAAACTATATGTGATCGTTTGAGACGTTTTGGTGCGAGATATTTTTGATCACATTGTTTATGTTTATTGTTTTATTTCTTTAAACAAGAATGATACATATTGATGTTTTTTATATGTGTTTATGTCTAACGTATTATTCATGTAGTGAACAAGAAATATTTGTATGGATTATTTTTAGCGGCCCCGTAATAGCCGAAATTAGTTTTGTGTGGTCATTCTGTTCGTCCGTGCATCCGTCCCGTTTAGATCTCAGCCACTAGAAGAGAATTTTATAATCAGACATCATACTATTTTAGATCATTCAAAGTTATAATGCAACTTTTTCTTTTCAAAAAGTAAATCTTTTAATTATTTATGCAAACAGATTTAAAAAAAAAAAAGTAAATTATAAAAAATACACCATTTTAAAGTTTTTAAATGACATCCTTCAGGAGAGGTAAGGAAGTCATCGCCAGTCATTTATATATTGAATCAGTTACGTTTCATCTGTATTGCTTCTGAAAGCAGTTTAATGGCCTTTTTTTTATCAGATTCAAATCTTAGTGTATCTTCCAGAAATCTGCTTCTCGTTAGAAAACAATGTTCATTTCATCAGGTACAGTAGGTGTTTGAATTCCCATTGTTCCCAATTTCAGAATTTTAGTCACTGGTATGGGATTGTTATATTGTGAAGACAAAGCACATTATAACCGTTCTGTTCTATTCTCAAAATAAACAAACCAAAACGGAGTAATTACAACAATTATTTACAACTTACAACTATCTAAGTCTTAACAGACTAACGCCTCTATACGTGCTTTGGCTATCTCATTTAATCTTAACGTATTGCTTTCTTCTTATATTTAGCTGTTATATCTCATTTTACTGAGAAGAAATATTTGCTTTAGACGCCAGTTGATTTTAATTCTGTAGCTCAGAATATTAGTAATGGGTCCGTGAAACTGCACTTTAACTCACTCGGGAAGAATACATAACTCTGTAGATACCCTAACTGGCTTACAGAGGTGTTTGAATGTGAGGAGAGGCATCGCTAGTAAAAGATGGGCACATTCTGATATACAATCTTATTTTTAATTCATAATAGATTCTAGAAGGAAACGATCAAGTGAAAGTATAAGGACCCCCCACACACACACACATTCCCCTCTCCTTTTAACATTCTTACGCTTGACAAAGCGAAACAAGCGAAATTTTAATGCAGTTTCCAGTGCACTCTTAGCCTAATAAATCGCCCATTCCCATTCAGAGATTGCATTTAATGTCACGAGGTGAATTCCAACCACTGTGTTTGGAACGCTATCTCAACTGGTTAGAACACCAGGAGTGTTTGTTTCCTTTGATGCAGAAACTTTTAACCCATGCAACACCTTTAACACTATCTCAAATAAAGCTCAACAAACGGTACCAGATCTACTCCTTTCAATGTATTATAACTAATACAACACCCTCTTGAAATGAATCCATTAAAGCAGTAATACCAAGGTACCTCAAAAACTAGTAATAATTTTTCAAAGAACTTATTTTTAGGAACATACTATGAGACTTTGACATCTTATTAGAAACTGAGAAGCCATGCATGATTGCAGGAACAGATCTAGATCAATGTGTAAAGTGTGAACTATATGTTGTCAATAGTAAGTGATATGTCTTCTTTTAAACTTTCCGCGTGTTTCATTTTAATTCGGGCCGTTTCATTGGAGAGTTCCGGGCAAAAAAAAATTACATATCAACTGTTTCAACCGTAACATAGCACAATTATCAGTCTTTATCCTATGTCTCTTAGACAAAGTGACATTTTACACCAGTATATCATTCACAAAAAAAGCTTTTTCAGCTCCATGTCAATAGAACTTTTCACTGGATAATGATATTTTCTTTTGTTTTTTATCTGAATGGGATCGAAGCAAAAATGAGATTATCAGAACACAGTTTTTACAACTTTTATTTTCTAGTATTGCCTTCAGGGGTGACTGTAAAGTTCAATTTCACTAGATGGGACAAGCCTTTTTTTTTTCAATGGCAACATCTGTGTAAATATTTCAGACTAACATAAATTGCACCGCTTCAGATTTGTTTTGCATGATAATTTTACTTGTGCTTTTCACAATCATCACAACAAATCGTTTTACCAGCTTATAAATCAAGATCAAGTCAAGTGGTTCCATTGTAGTTGGGGTATTTGCAATGACCATGCGTTTTTTTATGGCACTGTCATATAAAACAATATGAACAAATTTTGTTTCAACAATTTACCCACAACAATAAAGTTGTACACAGCATACAAACTTCGACAGTCATAATTTAAACAAACTTCGAAAAAGTGTAGGAACCTCCAGTGACGATACGAAACTTTCGTATGTAAAGTTCATTTAGGTTTTCTCGGGAAATCGTGAGAAACGTTTATTTTTAAGTTTATCCATCATTTTCTTATCCACCCATAACTAAATTCTTCTAAATTTATCTCCCCTTATCGAGACAAAGGTATTGGCTTCATGGAACAAGACTCGACTTGAAACATAAACTAGCTTCTCTAAGGTTAAGTTCTAAGTATTGGCCACAGGACAGGTGACAAAACGACACAATAGACTCTGCACCCGCGCTACACAAAGCAGCCGAATAACTGTTCACACCTTTCCCCCTTCCCCACGTAGGATACGCACCGCCCTAAGAAAGTGTAGCAAAAGATGGACAGAGACATATTCATGACCCTAGTCACACAGTAGGCAACGAATAATGTCGGATGTAGACCATAAATCTGACCTGACGCCTGACATCTCGGCACATAGATACACTGTGGAAATCAACTAGCTTTCTTGCCCACCCGTTCAACAAAAAGTCCCATCTATATATATAAAGAGAGACCCAAAGCATTTTAAGATAGGCCCGCAAACACAACTAAACAGTCTCATCTGAGTTAGTTTGATTCTTGATATTTTATTTAGAACCAACGGTTGAGCCTATATACCTTTACTATACTTATTTTATTTTTAGGAATGTGTGTATACACAACCACGTTCCCCTTCATTACATCATTACACTATTGCTTTATTGTACATGAGCGTTGTTAAGTCGAGTATATAGAGTATTTTATTAATGCCACTACGGTTATCTACATTTCAAACGATTGTTCTCTATTCCTTTATTATATTTAATTTGTTATATTTTATGCACATCTTTATCCAAATGATTAGTCTAAACGAAAACTATTCGTGAATCTAAGAACTTAGTTCACTGTGCTCTAACTCAAACAGCGCGTGTGAAATTAATTATTTTACGCACACTTTTGTATTCGTTCTAATTCAATTATGCCTCACACCATGGTGAACTTATGCTCCTTAGATGACTATGGTTTTGAGTAACCAAATCAATCATTCATCTTTGTGTACTATGCTCATTCCCAATTTTTCTACAACTGATTACTTGGCGTAATCGCATTCAATGAATTAATCTTGAGTAGTATCATCCTACATGGTATGATAACGCTTTCATTGCAGTTATCTTTCTTGTATTTTGTTTATTATTGAGTTCTGTATACTTAAAGATTTCATGCCTATTAGTTTTAAATGCCTTTTTGAGATTGATACCAATGTCTGCATCTGAATGATTGCAAGACTTATGATAATCCCAACTCTATGCTTTTAGGAAGTTCCTAATCGTCTATTATATCCCGAGCCTGGTTGCTGTAATTAGTTGCTGATAACGCTTTATCAATGTAGACCTGCAGTTGCATACATCTGCGAGATCTCCAATCCACGCTGTGACCGGAGCCGACCACACATACATGTCAGCGAAAATCATTTCCTAGTGTCCAGTACCCATAGAATATTGCCCAGTGTTCACAGAGCCTACTGCCCAAAAATCATTCGCCTAGTATCCGGCCCAAGCTGTCCACTGCCCAATAGCTACTGCCCACTGTTAATTGCTTAGAGCAACCTTCGCTACAGAAAATACATGTATATTGGTGTGAGCTAGCACGGCCATCTACGAGCTAGAAACCACAACTGAGAGATCATTCTACGATAACTACAACAAACTTAGGCTGCAACACCAACGCTCTCTACTGCTAAACAGGCAACGGCCTAACCCTAGAGCAAGATTGCCCACAGCATAGAGGACATCCCGAGCCGACGTCCTAAGACAGAGCCGGATGGTTCATCCTTCTGAGTGCTAGATCTACGACCACCAGAAGAAGACATAACGTGATAGCAGCTAAGAAAATAAGTAGACAAGACAATAGGACCACTGTTTCAGCACTGTAGTATTCACTCGTTAATGAGCAATCTATGATGAGAATTTATATTACACATTAATACATCTATTTCATTTCTAGATTATATATTTTTTCATCAGTTATCTTTTGTAAACTTATATTTATTAAATGATTTTAATTTATAAATTTAATATACTGGTTTGTTCGCACTGTTAGTTACGGTGTGCTTGTTATATATATTGTATATGTGAGCAGGATATATACATTAATCTTTCCCTATACTTAAACAAACAAACCCAATACTAACCTATGAAACTAGAGATGGGAAATGAACCGAACCCGCACCGAACGAACCGAACTCGAACCTCACTTATGACCGAACCGAAACCGAACTTAAAAACAGATCAATATGAACCGAACCAAACAAACCGTCCTTACCTTGTCCAAACTGAATCAAAGATTTGCAATATATTTTACTAAGAAAAAATAAAAACTTAGTTTTTTAATTTTGGGAAAACTCAGCTGGATCATTTTGGATCTTTTTCTTTTGATTCACCTCTAGTACCGTAACATTTAATATTTGTGTGCTAATGAAATGGGAGAGTCGAAGAAACTAAAAGTACACTCTGAATATAGAAACTACCAGGAAAAGTGTGACAAATATTTCCCTTTTTATGGAGCACGAAAATAAGCCAATATTTGTTACTGGTATAGAGATGTTTGTGGCTGTTTTTAAAGAACGTAATTTTAAACAGAATTACGAAATCAAAAACAGAAACAAATATTGCGAAATTTTTAGTTTGAGTCACCAAGAAAAGAAAAAAGAAACGCCAAGAGATTAGAGGATTGACGAAAATATTTACCAAGAAGGGACAAGACAATGAGTCGGCGGTGAGAGGGCATGGTACAGAGTTGGTCATATTTTAAATAGTGATATAAAGCGTTGTTTTCGACTACTGGGTTTCATTCAGTGATGAAAGAAATGTGTCATGAAAATAAAAATGCATTTAAAGCCACCACCTTTTTTGCATGACTAGAAATATCAATAAAAAACTAAGAAATAGAGCAGCAAAGTTGGAAATATTGACCATTAGATCCGACATATCAGATAGCACTCAACACTTGCTACTTTTCTCTGTACGAAAAGCATTTTTTTTAATCACAGAAAAGATATTTGCTATGAGGAACATGCATTGGGACCATCACTGTCAAAGACCTCTTCATTTAGCAGGCGGAAAGAGGAGAAACCAAATCGCCTCTCAGACGAGCACCTAGATTCAGTACTACAACTTGATACAGTGGGATCTTCAGAAGTTGGTTTTGTATAAATTTCCTACATTCCAAGATTTAGTGTAAATATTATTTTCACGTGAAAGGCGGCGGTGGCTGAGGGTAAAGCACTTGGATTGCGATCACAGGGGTCCCAGGTTTGAATCCTGGTGGTGACTTAGATTTTTTATTTCGGGATCTTAAGGTCACCTCTGAGTCCACCATGCTCTAATGGGTATTGACTTTAGTTTGGGGAAAAGTAAAAGCGGTTGGTCATTGTGATGGTTACATGACAACCTCGTTAACCATGGACAACAGAAATAGATGCCCAATTGATCGTAAGATTTGAAAGGGAAACGTGTTTAAATAGATATCCACGGGTTTTTAATAAAAGCGCTTTTTTGTATTTAATGTCTTTTTGTATCTTATCTGTTATGTGATCCGAGACAAAAGTATCGGAAATTAATTGACCCACCAGTCGAATAAGGCTTCACATCGCTGTTTTATGTAATTAATAATTGAATTAAACATTACTGCATTACCTAATTTTGCTATTGCCCAATTTCATATCATCGATCAGAACCCGAATTTTAGAACTGACCAAACCGAACCCGAACTTTAAAAATTAGATTTCCATATCTAATTAAAACAACTCGTCACAACTCCACCGAAATTCTGTCCCAGGACATCCACTAACTTAACTCCGGCCCTTGAAACAGCTAGCAGCGAATAATAATGATAATAATAAATTTTTTTTTATAAATTAAATAAATTTGAAACATTTTAATATTGATTAGCATATTTGTATTTAAGAAAAAAAAATAAAAATAATAATCATACTTCAAAATGGGCCTACCGATCCATTTTTAGTTTTGAAATCGTAATGTTTTTTTTGTGTGTTTCTTTTATTTATAAATACATTTTTTATCTATAAATATCTTTCTAAATAAGACATTGTCTAAATTGTCTGAAGTAGATCTAGACATTATACAGAATTCCTACGCTATGTAGGATATGGATATGAAGAATCCGTTCGTACTTTGCCGAAAAAAGCCAGACATTTAGACATTTGTTTTTTGCTGAACATCATATTAAATAAATGTTTGAATCCTATTAGCAAGTTACTGGACAGGGGCTTGCAACAAGCCAGCGATCAGAAGCGTGGTGAGGGGGGGGGGAAGAGGAATGATGCTCCGGATGCCACACTCAGGGGTGCCTCACGCAAAGGGCGCTAAAAAAATCAACAAAAAAAAGTTTTTTTTCAATTCATTTTATTTAAAATTTTAGCTAACAAACATTTTCACATAGAAATAATTACTTATTGTATGACTTGATCTGTTTTCTAAGTTATCGTTAGGTTTATTTTTAACCTACATAAGACTTCCACTCGCGTTAAATCTGAAGTATTCACCGTGTTAGATACAATGACTGTGTACATGACAACACATCAATTGACTAGTCGCGTTTCCAATAAAAAAAAATCTTTGCCTAATAACAACACTGATTGGAGATTATAATTCAGTGAACAGTAGAAGAGTAAAAGTGTTTTTTAGCGGCCCCCGAAAGGGGAAAAGACGCTATTTGGTTTTCGTGTGGCCTGTCTGTCCGCCCGTGCTTCACAAAATTACACCACTTTTCAATGAAAAACTTTAGGGGAAATAAGTTTTATTAAAAAGTTCACAAGCTTCTTCATTAATAAATCAAGCTTCATTCATAGATTCGCGCATTGGTAAAAAAAAAAATTTCTTCTAAGGTTAAGATTGAAAAAAGTATCAGTGGATCATTTAATTAGATTTTCCATTTATTAAAGTAACTCATGAAATAGAATACTGATTGAAATGTTTTTTTTTCAAAAGAATTTTAATACAAACTTCATTTTAATTGTTTGCATGTTTAAAAAAAAAACTACTTTTATATGCTTAGTTTTCACACAATCTCATTAGGCTATACACTTGACAACAATCTAAATTACAATAAATAGAGGCCAGACATAGATCTAGATTTAGATTTGAACAGAACTTACATTTAACCTATAATTCATTAAGAAAATACTTTTTTTTTTCTAGCAGTCTATGGGCGCAGATTTACTTATTATGTAAGCAGTAGTATCACATCAAAAAGTGAATATGGTAGTAGTAGGTCTACTAATCCTGATCATAATAATATTGACCTAGATTGACCTAGATCTAGCTCTAGTAGATCTAAATTCTATTAAGAGATTTCTAGATCTAGTCTAGATTCTAGTCTAGATAAAGCTATAGATTTAGTTCTGGATCTTTATCAAGAGTCTAATTAGTTTAGACCTAAACTTAGTCCAGGATGGCTGTTTGGTCTCGCGGTTTGCGCGCTGGAAAGTCGTTTGAATTTATCGATGGTCCCGGGTTCATACCCTACCCGATCCCATCTCCGTCATTATGCGGGAGTTTTGAACTAGGATGTAAACTATCTTCAACTCTAAAGGATTATCCGAAAATGTAAAACATTTTACAAACATTTTCTAGACCTTGTCTAGATCGAGATCTAGATAGATCTAAATCTTCAAGAGTCTAGATCCAGATCTAAACTAGATCAATATCATATCTAGAACTAGTCAAGAAATCTAGATCTTGTTTAGATCTAGATTCTATACATATTCTATATTCTGAATCTAGTATAGACCAATCAAGTAAATAGTCTAGACTTAGAGCGATTATGATCAGGATTAGTAGGCCTAGCTACTAGTGGTTAATAGTGTATTAGCCTATGATGTTCGCATGGGAAACCTGTTAAGTTGTGCAGGCTCATTTTTTTCTTACTACGTTTACAGCAGTATATTAATCGAAATTGTTAGGAAGATGTAGGTATCTTGGAGCAGTGGCGTCATTGGGGGAGAGGGGCGATGGTGCGGTCCGCAACGGTCAACACCGTTTTGGGGATGACAACCAAATTGGAAAAATCATAATTTGGCAAAAGTAGACACATTGAAAAAGATAATAATAAAATCTTGAGATATATCTTGAAGCAGTAGAGTTACTAGAAAGGGGGTGCGGCCCGCCCCAGTCGATACCGTTTTGGGGGTGACAACCAAGTTGGAAAAATGGCAAAAGCGGGCAGGGTTTCAACCAGGGACCATAGATAAATCCGAACGACAGTCCAAACTGCACGACCACGCAGGGATATACCCTGCTCGGCGCCATCCTCCATCGTCCTGCGAGAAGTTAATTATTTTTAAATTCGAACATCCAAAACATTTAAAACAGAAAAAAAATTTTTTTTTTTATAGGCAATTGAATCTTTGAAACATTATTACTTTTGACAATCAAAATAAAATATTGACTTGAATATTCCTTGCGAATATGCGGATCGACATTGATCCAACTCCAACTGGGGCCGCCTTTGAATTTGTGAGATAACACAAACTTTTTTTGTAATCTTGTTTGTTATTTAAAAAGAGTTTAATAAAATAGTTAGACAGTAAAAAAACACATTTTTTTTGCTACACGTTCATCAACAATTATATTGAAGTTTAGAATAGTGTAGGTTCTCTCTTTTTTTGTTGTTGTAAGTTGTTCAATACTGAGGCCAGCGTTTCTCAAACTGTGTAACGACCCCCATCTCCTAGGGTGCTGACAAAGAAGCGCTAAGTTGGTTTAATTTTTACTTTTTGAAAACAAAAAAAAACATTGCGGTTACAATCAAGATTTGAATATTAGTCAAGTATAAATGATATTATCAATGCATAAAAATAAATGATGACATTAAGTGAAGTCGTTACATCTACTAATTAGGATTTTTCATATTGCTTTTGTGAGAAGCGTCTGCAACAAGATTAATTCATAAAGATCTTTGAAAGAAGACTAGGATTCCAGCAAAAAGGCTTACGTTCTTACGTGACGTTTACGTGAAGACGGTTAAAGAGTGAATTACCAAAGTTCAGTTGACACTTTTTTTACGCAAACAATTGGGCACGCAATAATTTTCTTTATGAACACAAGTATGATTTTTCGATCAAACCCATTACGAGCTCAAATTCCTAGAATATTTCTCAGAATTCAGTATCAACCTGTCCCAGGCTTCACTTAGGCTTTGACGCGCTGTTTGCAAGTGTGGTATTGACAAAAACATAATGAATTTCGAAATTTTACAATGCAGGGAAAAAGCTTTATCTCGATGCTTGCAGATCTATTAGCTGGATGGGGGAGAGGAGGCGCGAATGTTGGGGGAAGTTTGGGGGGAAAGCTACTATAAAAAAAAGAGTAAAGTTATTCGTTCAGACCTTGTAATCTATAGGGCAGATGATGTAAAGGTCATCTAATTCTTTGGCCCATGGTTAACGAGGTTCTCATGTGGCCAGCACAACGACCAACTGCGTTTACTTTTCCCCAACTAATGTCAGGTACCCATTAGAGCTGGGTGGACTCAGAGGCACCCTAAAATTCCGATATTCAAAATCCTAGGGTTCACCAGGATTCAAACCCGGATCCTTTGGTTCGGAAGCCAAGCGCTTTACCACTCAGCCACAGCAACTTCCCACTATTAAAAGTATTAGAAAAATTGTTGCAGGTCTGCTTCAATCTTAATTTTGAACGTGAGAAAAAGTGAACTATGTTTTCAAATATTTCAAAATGTGACAAGCTACAGTAACTCATACTTAATTTGCATATTATTTGTGCACTAAATACAAAGCAATACTCTTTTTTCATTATACTTTATTGAACGCAGATACTGCTATGTAATGTAACATCAATGCACTACACTGTGATCTACAGTTAATCAATGAAATAGGATTGGAAATGACGTAGGTTTTGTGAAATTCTATTAGACATCCGCTAGGTTTTTTAGTAGTGGAATGTAGATGGCGCTGATCACAATCTTTCTTTAGGCGTAATAGAGCTTCCCCCTTCAGCGCTATAAAGATAAATTCAGGCGCCATTTATCCATCACTGGCATAGAGGAACGTAGCTGGCAACAGATGGTCTCTGAAAGCGACAGCTGGAGAGTTTTCACGAAGGCCGCTGGACACACATTTAAGGCCCAGAAGACGTAAAAAAGAAAAACTTAAATAGACTCCTAGCGGATAACGGCTTTGTCTGCATCTGGAAAATATGAAGGTCGCAAGTGGGTCTATGTAACCATGCGAAACACTGCGTTCATAACTAATCATCTGAAACGAAGACCGGCAAAATTTTTTGTTTAAAATTGAGGCTACATCTTTAGAGTGTATTTCAATTTCATTAAGTCCCCCAAAACGATTCCTTGATTAAAACATTATGTTGGTAAAAGCATTGTCTACATAGCTGAAGACTTTTGCTCTCGATGAGAGATAACATAGGTCGAGTCAAACAAAATTCCTAATGTCATTCGTTTAGTTCAACTTATTAGTTAATTTTCTATATGGATCACAGAAGTGGAATAAAGTCGTTTTGAAACAGTGGTCGTAGCTATGATTTGTTCATGGCTTCACCATGACATTTAAAAAAAAAATTAATAGATGTGACAAAAAATAAAAAACTGTGGGCTTAAATGTTTTTTTTTACCATTAAAAGACCTACCAACTTGAGGTTTTACATTCCTTTTCATATCCATATAGAGGAAGATTTTGTATATATACTTTATGAAGGTTAATATGAGTTGCAGTATATGTTTGCTACCAATTCTTGATGGAATTTTATAATAATCAATTTGAAAAATAAAGAAACGATTTCTTTTAGCATGTAAAACATTCGAGTATTTTGTAGAAGTAAAATTATTGTACATCATTTAGTTAGTAAACATAGAGTTGAAGCTAGGTGCTGAAACAAATGTAATACATACATATATTAAACATAAATAAATAACAGCACCAGGGACCAAGTTTTTAAGAGAAAGTAGTGAATTAAAATGCTACAAAAATAGTGGCATGCGCTGACCGAGACTCGAACCTGTGACTCTGGATTCGACACCAGCGCCTAGCGATAACGCACCAAGCGAAACTAACCTCTAGACCATGGGAATGTCCCAAAAAATACTTCTGATCCAGAGTCATTTCACCGTATGCAAATTACCACCCCAGTGGTCAAAGGTCACAAACCCCAGCTAGCCCCTCCCCCACCCTCGCAGCATCCGTTCACTAACAACTTCGATAGAGCCGACACAGACAGCCGTTAGGCATGTATTAGACAAACGATGGCTCTATCTAATTGTATATCTCTCGCAAAGACAAGTGGACAACATAAACAAATTACATATAGAAGCTTCAGTGGGTACGAGCAATAATGGTGTAAACGTAAACATAGAGTTGAAGCTAGGTGCTGAAACAAATGATACTTACATATATTAAACATAAATAAATAACAGAACCAGGAACCATGTTTTTAAGAGAGAAAGTAGTGAATTGAAATGCTTATAAAAAAAGGGCATGCGCCGACCGAGGCTCGAACCTGTGACTCAGGATTCGACACCACCGCCTAGCGATAACGCACCAAGCGAAACTAACCTCTATACCATCGGAATGTCCAAAAAAACATTCTTCTGATCCAAGTGCTAATTAAGTACTACTTTTTTTTCAGAATTATTGCAAGTCATTCAAACCTGTATTTTATAAGTGGAAATATTAGAGGTAAAGAATTTGAAGGAAAAAAGAAACCTTAACATTCAAATTAGCCGTAGTTTTTGTCACAAGAATGTGTATTTCTTTTTAAATATGCATATGCACAGTTGCGTAGCTAGCGATTTAAGGGACCCGGCGGCGTTGCTTGACCTCTTTAGGGACCCTTACGTTTTGACATTTGACATATGGCATAATATTCAATATTTAATTTAAAACAAATTTCGAACACTCATTTTGGGGAGTACCTCAATTGAAGGCCCGTGGATATTTTAAAATTTGCACCCTCGATTCCCACACCTTAGCTGCGCCAATGTATATGTATATATTTCAGGGACATTCGCTTTATTAAAGATACTTAAATCGTACGATACACTAAATATATTAACCATTTAGGTCCTACATTTTAAAAACCTGTGGAAGATTTAAGCTTGATAGTGATATACTTAATGTAAATTGCGGTGCCCTAACCAGGCGCGAGGCCCAATAGGTGCAATCGCTCAAGTCTGCTTAAGGCCGGCCCTGAAGTAATGTCTTCTGACAATATTATTATGCTATTTTAAACAGGCATCTGGGGACGCGGACGTTGATTAAGCGTTTGGCTTCCAAACCAGGGGTCCTGAGTTCGAATCTCGATGAGGCCTCGGATTTAAAATTACGAGTTTTAAGAGAGCTTCTAAATCCATCCAGCTGTAATGGATGCCCGACTTTAGTTGGAGAAATTAAAGGTAGTTGGTCATTGTGCTCTTTACATGACACTCTGCTCGTTAATCGCTGGCCAAAGAAACAGATGGCCTTAACATCATCTGATCTATAAATTGTGTCTAAAAAGGGAACTTTACTTTTAAACGTACATCTACCTTTAGACATGCACATATATAAATGATTAACATAGGTAATAAAACGCTGTCTTCTACTCCTAAAACTAAGGATAAATCTTATCTTATCTTATATAATACAGACGTTATTTCAAAAAAGAAAATGATTACGTCCTACACGTCATGCATTTAGTCATGCATATTAACCAATGACTTAAATTCTGCCAAGTCACTGGTTTTTCCTGGCTAGCTCAGGCAACCCATTCTATGCTCTAATAGCACTAGGGAAAAAGGAGTATTTGTACAAATTTGTCCTATCATATGGGACGATGTATATGCCTTTATCTTTGTGTCATTCTGAGTATTTTATTAAATTTTGTTCTTGTATTTGTAGATTATGGTTCAGTGTTTTATGTATAATTGCTAGTTTACTTTTGAGTCTTCTGTCCTAAAGGCTTTCTAAATTTAGCGATTTTACTAAAGGTGTAACTCTAGTTAAATGTGAATATTCGTTTGTTATGAATCTCACTGCTCTATTTTATGTCTGTTCCAGTTTCTTAATATTTTCTTGAGTTAAGGGATCCCAAACAGAGGATGCTTATTCTATTATTGGCCTTACCAAGGTTAAATAATATTTTTGTTTTATGTTCTTATTTGATAAATTGAAATTTCTTTTAATAAACAATAATGCTTTGTTTTATTTTTTGATAGTTTCATCAATATGTGGATTCCATGACAGTTTTTCATTTATTATAACACCTAGGTATTTTGCGTTTTTAGTCTGTATTACTGGTTTGCCATAAATAAGATAAGTGGAATTAATTTGTTTTAGTTTTTTGTTACTCTTAATAACTGACATTTTACTGGGTGGAAAGACAAGCTCCAATTTGATTCGTCTAATTCTCTTTGTAAAATGTTTGTATCTTGTGTTGTTTTCATTGTTTTATATATAATTAGCTTCTTTCAAGTCCCTTGGTACTCTGCCCTGGTTAAGAGATGCCTAGATAAAGTATTTTGAACACTGGTGCTAGCTCATTGCTTAGTTCTTTGAGTAATCTAGCTGGAGTATTACACGTCCCCAATTCAAACCATATTGCGACCTGTATATTTTACCACATCTTAAACAGAAAAATAAGTTATCCGCCAGGGGGATCAATTACAATTTTATTTTCATAGAAATACAGTGAAATAATAATGCTCTAAAATCTATGAAAATTATTTTATCAATATTTAGATATAAAAACCAAACAATATATGAAATTTTTCTAAATGACAAATTGTTGTATATAGCAACTAAGGAAAACAATTCAATAAAAAAGTATACTAATACCTGTACTTAATAATAAATACATAGGTAATAAATAAATAAATAAATAAAATATATATGTGCGTGTATATGTGTTTGTGTGTGTGTGTGTGGATATGTATGTATCTACGCTCTAGAATCCTAAATTTAAATATCTTTAACAATATTAGAAATATAAATGGTGGCCTTAATTGTGAATAAAAGAATAAAAGTACTTGCCAAATACAATCAAAAGATAACTCTCAACATTAAGGGGAGGTATCCCTGAAAATCTTATTTTTCTTATTTCTGAAGCTAGGCCTTTGAAATTTGTTATGGTAACATATAATGATATTCTAAAATAAATAATGCTAAAAAAAAAGTTGTTTGAATGATGGTTGCCATGGTAACGGCGGCCATATTGTTTATTGTATACAAATTAAAACTCTGAATTTTGTAAAAACTATTGATCAAAATTACATGAAATTGAATTTAAAGATAAGAGAAAAGGATCCTCTAAATTGGTACAACGTCAGAATTAAAGATTTAAGTATGTTTTTTTTTTTACAAATTTTTGAATTTTTAGTTATATTTTAGGCATAAAAAACAGGATAAATATTAATTAAAATTACTTTAAAAAAAAAAAGTAAATAAAAGTTTGAAAAAAACTCATTGTACGAGTAAAGTAAATGATGTCCTTAAGAAGTGTTTCAAATTTCATTGAAATCTATCAAGTAGTTTAGGAGAAATTCCTAGTAAGGCATAATGATATGTGCAAAAAGTAACATTTTGAGAAAAATGAGTTTAAAGTATAGATTTGAAAACTTAGAAAAAAGTATTAAAAAGTTTCACAAAAATTCATTATACAAGTAAGGTATATCATGTCTAGAACAAGTGTTTCAAATTTCATTAAAATCAAACAATTAGTTTAGGAGAAATCATGTGTACAGCTAAATGACCTACGTGAAATTTATATTTGTTGATTTCTGAAAAAAGAAGAAAAAGCAGAAAAAAAAACAGCTAAAACTGTCCTGCTTCATAAGTAGGTCCCTTTGCATCTCTTAACTCAAGTTCCCTTCGAGCTTTTGCATCTTTCCTCATCTGGAGTCGTTTCATGACCACTTTACTTTTTTTATACGCTGACCCACTTAATCGTTGATTCTGTCGACTCAAACCAAGACGATGGGCATGAAACGTGTTTTTGCAGAACAGAATATTTTTCATTATTTTTGAAGCAGCAAATCCAAAGTTAAAGTCATAAATAGAGGATATCACTGAAAATGTTACCTTGTTCCAAGAAGAAAATTTCTTTTTATCACAAGTACTCCAAATCTTGGAATGCAAAGACTCGTTGGCGTTTTGGGTAGCACCTAGCAAACAACGTTGTAAGAGGGCTGGCTCGGAGAGGCGTTTATATATTGGTTTTAAGTGGTCAGCTAGTAGCTTATAATTTAGAGGAGTGCAGAGAAGCTTGCTATGTGGACCAGGAGTCTCATTTTTAGCAACAGCAGCATTGTAGAAGCACCACGAGCCAGATCCAGTTGGACATAATTGATGTTTCGGTGATTTGTCAGTTGACAAGCAATGATAAAGAGATGCCATTATAGCTTTCTGCATATCAGAAACATTTTTATGCTTTCTAATGGCTCTAGAGTAATAAAGTGTTAACTTTTTTATAGTGTTTTGAGTTAGTTTACCATGCCCTTTGCCTCCAAGAGAAGTACCTTTTTTGCTACAATCAGCAACTAAATTTCGAAGTGCAGATCCCATCCTTTTACCAACATGGTTGACACATTCTTCTTTTACTATGGGAATGTCACCATAAGGTTTAAGTTCAGTTACTCTTTTGAAAGATTTAGCATCTCCATCAGATAACATTGATGTGTAGCGAAGCTTAAATTTTGTAACTGACCTCAGCCATAATACCTCTGCGGCATGTGTTTCCATCATAGCTGATGAACCTGTAAATATAAAGAAAATCAAACAGTTTAGAAACTTGTTAATATTATTTAGTGAATCTACAAAAAAAGCAAAGCTAATAAAAATTTAGCGAAGAGAATTTAAAAACTATACACAAAGACTTGATAGAAGTGTAAATTATATTTAATAGACCCTCACCTGTGTAGTTGATTTCACAAAAAGGCTTGTGTGTTTCAAACCATTCTGAATACTGTGATGGGGATTTTTCTTTAATCTTTCTGCCAGTGGTTTGACAGACCAAACAAAATGTTGAACCTATGTGGAAATCCAAAACATATCCTGTTAACACATCAACAACACATCCAATTCCAATATGTGAAGTGTGTCCTCTGGTTAGCCACGAGCCATCATATGAGACATCAATATCAATGATATCTTCTTCGTTTATAGAAACTCCACTTTCCTCCGCATGCTTTCGACGAATAAGGTCAACAGTTTTAAGTTCTAGGGCCTGTCGGATATCATCACCTTTATTGTAAATTAGTTTAGTAATATTTAGAAAGTTTTTTTTACACATTCCAGGTATGTCTAAATGTTCACACAGTTTGTTAAATGTGTAGGAACCTAATCCACATAAGATTGATGATAGAACTGCAGAATTGTTAACAGAATATCTTTTATTTTCTTTAGAATAACCTGATGTATGGTTGCTACTTACAACTGTCCTGCATGTTTCACAGTTAATGCTAAGTTTAACAGACAGGCCTTTGCGACATTTTTCATCAGAATTTAATTTTAATGAAGACTTATTGCAGCCAGGACAAAGTAAAGGCTGTATAAGGGCCTGAAGTTGGTCAAATTCAACTATTGTTCTGTTAGTGTGTGGAGTGGTGGATATTAAATTATCAACATCTAATTTGGGAATGTCAATAATTTTACTTTTACTCCTGGTATTGAGATCTAAATGAAGTTTACTAGACTTAGATCTAGATGCCAATGCCTTACTTTTATTGGCTTCGGTAGACACATTCTCAATTTCAACTGCTGCCGTAATATTATGTCCAGAAGATGAATCAGATCTAGATCTAGTAGGGCTAGGTGTTGATGAAGATATAGATCTAGAACTTGTTGTGGAAGTACTAGATTTATCTAGATCGACTAGAGTCTTAGATTTACCAGTAACTCTTTCTAGATCTAATTTGCGACTCATTCGAGCTTGCTTCAATTGAGCTAGCCTTTTGTTGAGTCTAGCCATTTATAAAAAACAAGGTGAAGCAGATCTAGAATATTTGATGAATAAAAAAAGAAATATATATACTGTAACTGTTGAATAAATAAGAAAATGCACACATGAACAGAAAAGAAAGTCAACGTGTAGACTTCGCCATTGAAATAAAGTCTATTATCGATAGTCGGAAATAACAAAAGTAGTTACGGGGATTCCGACCACGGGGGCAAAATCAACCAATGGCGTTTCTTTATTTATTAGCAAGGCTAAAAATAATCTAATTTGCTTCAAAAGTTGACCGAAGATTTCCGATCATTACCGAAATTGAATGAAACATAGAGCGAAAACGAGGCGTCTTTATAAAACTAGAGATCGTGAGGAAAAAAACCATACCAAACATCGATAGTCAAACAATGATTTGCTTATAATAGAGATGGCGTAACCAAGGGCCATTTTTGTACTTTTCAAGAAATTTTATAAAAATTTTGTCTCATAGGCCTTACAAAAACAACATAAAACATGTTTTAGACACAGATTTAAGCAATAAAAATGATTGTAATGTAATGAAAAATGGTTGATCTACTTAATTATGTTATTAGTTAAAAATCGATATCCTAGACCTAAAACTCGATTTTCTCTAGGGATACTTATCTTCTTATCTTATATAATACAGACGTTACTTCAAAAAAGAAGATGATTACGTCCTACGCGTCATGCATTTAGTCATGCATATTAACCAATGACTTAAATTCTGCCAAGTCACTGGTTTTCCTGGCTAGCTCAGGCAACCCATTCCATGCTCTAATAGCACTAGGGAAGAAGGAGTATTTGTACAAATTTGTCCTAGCATATGGGACGAGGAATGTGCCTTTATCTTTGTGTCTTTCAGAGTATTTTATTAAATTTTGTTTTTGTATTTGAAGATTATGGTTCAGTGTTTTATGTATGATTGCTACTTTACTTTTGAGCCTTCTGTCCTGAAGGCTTTCTAAATTTAGTGATTTTACTAAAGGTGTTACTCTAGTCAAATGTGAATATTCGTTTGTTATGAATCTCACTGCTCTATTTTGTGTCTGTTCCAGTTTCTTAATGTTTTCTTGAGTTGAGGGGTCCCAAACGGAGGATGCATATTCTATTATTGGCCTAACCAAGGTTAAGTAACATTTTAGTTTTATGTTCTTATTTGATTTATAGAAATTTCTTTTAATAAATCCTAATGCTTTGTTTGATTTTTTTGTAGTTTCATCAATATGTGGATTCCATGATAGTTTTTCATTTATTATAACACCTAGGTATTTTGCGTTTTTAGTCTGTGATACTGGTTTGCCATGAATAAGATAAGTGGAATTAATTTGTTTTAGTTTTTTTGTTACTCTTAACAACTGACATTTTTCTGGGTGGAAAGACATGCTCCAATTTGATTCCCATTTCTGTAATTCATCTAATTCTCTTTGTAAAATATCTGTGTCTTGTGTTGTTTTTATTGTTCTATATATTATGCAATCGTCTGCAAATAATCTGACTTTTGTTCCTGAACTAATGCAATTTGGTAAATCATTTATGTAAATTAAAAATAGTAGTGGACCCAAGACTGTACCTTGAGGTACACCTGAGTTTACTGTTATCGGTGTTGATTTAGAGCCATTTATTATTACAGTTTGTTCTCTCCCTATCAGAAAGTCTTTAATCCACTGATGCAGTGGACCATTAATGCCGAAATATTTTAATTTTTTAAGCAAACTATGGTGGTGAACTTTGTCAAAAGCCTTAGAAAAATCTAGTAAGATAGCATCTATTTGTTCACTATTATCTAAACCTTTTGAAAAATCATCAATTAGTCCTATTAGTTGTGTTTCACATGATCTATATTTCCTAAAGCCATGTTGGTATGGTGTGAGGACATTATGTTTGTCTAAGTGGTTTATGATGTTGCTACATATTATGTGTTCTAGGATTTTACATGTGATGCTGGTAAGTGATACTGGTCTGTAGTTCCCTGGGTCAGATTTTTCTCCTTTTTTAAATAGGGGGGTGACATTAGCTTCTTTCCAGTCCTTTGGTACTCTGCCCTGGTTAAGTGAAGCCTGAAAGAGTATTTTGAACACTGGGGCTAGCTCATTACTTAGTTCTTTGAGTAATCTAGCTGGAATACCATCAGGTCCAGAAGCTTTATTTGGTTTGGTGTTGGCTAATAGTTTTTGAATTCCATTTTCTTGTACTACTATATCTTCTATGTTGTCTACTTGGTTCAAATTCAGTAATATGTCTTTGTCTCCTGGGGTTGAGAATGCTGATGCAAAGTATTTGTTTAGAATGTTTGCTTTAGTTTCATTATCATTATGTATTATGTTATGTTCATCTTTTAATGGCGCTACGCCTGTTGTTTCCATTTTCTTAGACTTAATGTATGACCATAGGTTTTTGTTTTTATCTTTAGATATTACATTGTTTATGTATTCACTCTGCAACTGTCTGCTTACTTTTTGGGTTAAGTGTTTAATTTTTATATACTTTTTGTAAACTCTTTCTGCATTAGTTTCTTTAAATTTTCTATAGAGGTTTTCGTTCTGTTTACAAAGCTTCTTTAGTCTATTATTAAACCAGCATTTATTTATTTTGTTTGATGTGTATTTAGTTGGTATATGATTTTCTATTATGCTTTTAAGATGGTTTTTAATGAAATTCCAGAGGTCATCGACTGGTTGGTTAATGTCTTTTTCTAATAAGAATGTTTGTTGAAAGTTTAGTGCAGCTTGGTGTAGTTGTGTTAGGTTACATTTATTCCAGAGTAAGATTTTTCTTTTGGGTTTTGTATTGGCTACTGCTTTTATCTGACTGTGTATTTTTATGATCTCATGGTCTGATAGACCAGGGATAATTTCATAATCAACTACTAATCCAGGTCTGTTGGTTAAGAAGAGATCTAATGTGTTGTTTAATCTAGTTGGCTTTTTAATGATTTGATCTAAACTTAGGTTGTGTAAAGTTTCTATGAAAAGCTCATTTATGTCCTTAAGGTTTTGGTGTTTATCTATGGTTAGTGTTTTCCAATTTATATCAGGTAGGTTGAAATCACCCATAATCCAAAAAACTGCATTTTTATTTGTCTCTTTAAGTGTAGTAATCTGATTACATAGTTCCTGCATGTATTCTAAACTAGAATTTGGTGGTCTGTAAATGCTGCCTATTATTAGGGATGTTGAGGTGGTATTAATTTTACAAAATGTTGATTCTACATTTTTTGAGTTAGGTAAGGTAATTTCTTCTGCTATAAGAGTGTTTTTTATTGCTAAAAGAACTCCTCCATGATTATCAGCCCTATCTTTTCTAAAAATTTCATAATCACTATTGAAAATTTCTGCATTATAAATTTCAGGATGCAGCCAAGTTTCTGTTCCTGCAATTATGTCTGGTTTCTCACATTCTAATAAAATTTCTAAGTCTGCTGTTTTGTTCCTAATGCTTTGAAAATTTATAACTAAGGTTTTAAGGTATTTTGGTATTACTTCTTTAGTAGGTTTGTTTAGTGAGGCTGTTGTATTAATTTTAGTAGATTTAAGTTTAACAGGAGTGGATCTGGCTAGTGGTTGGTGAGTTTGGTTCGGGATGGTGTTTAGGATGTTGTATGGGTTAGAAGTGTCTGCATCAAAGGAATCAAACAGTCCTGATGTAAACTGAGGTAACCCACACGGTACACAGTGCCATGATGCATCTTTGTTGCCTAAGGCATAATACACAGGTGTATTCATATGGAGACATGATGCATGGTACCTCCCCTTAATGATACATGATACCTCCCCTTAATGCGATTTGAAAGCTATAACATACGGACAGTTTGGAAAAAATGGTACGGGATAGATTCACATGGAGAGCGAGCACAAAAGAAAGAGTCTCAGGCTGCAGATGGCATTCACATCAGTAGTAGAAAAAAAGATGAAAGTGTAACGGCGCCAGTTTATTACAGATGCCCAACTTATGACCGCAGCTGTGTATCAAGGAGTGGTTTCTTTAGTAACACAAGAAGTTTGCAAAAGGGAAAAGTCCATCTCACGAGACGTAAAATGCCACAGAGACGAAAATAATATCACATTTCCACTATTATATTATATTTAATGAACATATTATGTTAAAGAAATAATGTTATATTCTTTCTTGTAGAGGCCTCCTTTTGTATTGGTTGAGACCCGTTGCGGCCTTACAGTCTTGCAAATGAATGCTGTCAATTCGAACTTTTGTATAGGTTACAACTATTTAAATTATAAACGTTTGTACTCACGCATCAGTAGAGTCCCAAGATTGAATCTCATGATGTCAGTACTCCTATAACTGCTCTTGGACAATTGTGCTCGTCTTCTGGAATTCGCCAACAATGAGTTTGGGGCAAAGAAAGTCCAAGAGCCTTTTAAGGTAAACGAAGAGAGAGAGAGAGAGCTACCGACAAACGTGACGCACACCGCAGATAAAACATTAAAGAGTAGACCTAACGTACGGGGTTCTAGAAAGTCCGCTATCGATGTGATGGCTCTAGTTTCGATACGTGAGAATAAAACAGAGTGGCGGGTTTTACATAACAATCAGAGGCGCCCGCAGAATTTTTTTTCAAAGGGGTGAGAGTTACACCCTATGGCTGATAGTAGTAGCTTCAACATTCTTATTACAAGAATATTAAAGAAAATAACTGGTGCCCCCCCCCCTCTTTCTCTCTTTGTGATATTCAGTGCTTTGTAAATGCTTGTTTCATAAAGTTTCTTCTACTAGAGAAAATAAGAAAGATTAAAAGTATAATACCCCCTTGGATGGCTAGGGTAAACTATCTGAACAGCCGTCTCATTATTCTATTGACAAAAAAGTAATGGTAGTCAGTGGTTATGTGTGCTGTGTATGTATTTATCAAAATATGTAGGTCGCAGCTGGGGCTGCGTTACCACGTGAAATACTGCCCCTCTCATAAATTCAAACGTTTAACTTTCGAGTCCTTTTAATCAAAAGATGCTAGGATCACCTCCTAAAATTGCATCACAAATGAAGAGATTGGAAAAAAGGATTAATGCGGCTATTGGACCTCAAGATGTCCTGTTAACCTATATCGATAAACGTAATTTTAAACTCTATAACCATTTCACAAGATCCTGATCCTCGAGGCTGAAAATGACCTTCCTTCAAGCAACTGTACCAGAAAAAAAGAAGAGGAGGCAGACATAGAAAGTGATGGGAAGACAACATAAAAGAATTGATAGGCCTGTCATTAAAGAAATTCTACCCAAGGCAAAAACAGAGAGGAAAGTCGGTCAACAGATCCAGTGTGGTGCCCTAACGGTGTAAAAAAAGTCATTCGGTGAAAGATATCGTTTATATCTTTGATAAAAATTACAAAGAACAAACTTTTTTTTTCTCTTAAAGTTTTTACTTTTATTATTTTCAGCGTCCGCTATGAGGTTTGTGCCAAATGTCCGTCTGTCCCACTCAGATCACAAAAAAACAAAAAGAGAAATAAAAAATTTCACCATGCGCTCTATATCTATATTATAAAGTAGAATGTGTGGTGTATGGATGTATGTTACTTATAGACATCAAAACCGCTTGACCAATCTTGATAAAACTAGGCAGGAATGTTCCTAGGGTACCAACTTAGACCGTAGTGTATGTATTGTAGCCCTAAAACAAACTTAAGACCCTCAAAAAAATTAAAGTTGTCCGACTCTATTACAGCTATACTATTTTATGGATCTAGGCCATGTCTACAATGTTGACATGAGAAAAGATAGAAAGGATTTAGACCTAGATCTAATTTTAAGAAATACACTTTGCGCAGATAGTTTTTTTACTTTGACACATGAAAAGACAAAAGAAGATCCATTGATTTCATTATATAATAAAATTAACCTTCAATTTTGTGTTTCAAAAGCATTTTTTACATTAATTAGTTCCTTATATCTGTGATTACAGATTTCCTGACGAACATTCTTTCATTAGACAATTCCGTAATGAATCGCGTACTAAATATTAATTCGTTTAATTGTTTACTTTATAATCCCATCCCTAGATCTAAAACTCTAATTCAACTCTAAGATGATAAAACTTCTCTTCGCACAGATAGTTTTATACTTTAACACATAAACATATTAATTAAAGTCCATTCCTTTCATATTTTGATCAAATAAACATTCAAATTTGGTTTTCTAAAGCTACATTCGGCATGATTCGCCTACGAAAGCTGCGAAGCCGAGTTGAGATAGGCCTAGATCTATATTCATTCATGAATCGCGTACTAAATATAATTTCGTTTAATTGTTCACTTTATAATCCCATTCATTTAACAAAGCTATCGCTCTTTTCGTTTTTAATAGATAAGAATGTATCGACTTCGGGTAAACCCATTTTCGCAAACCTAATTTTATTTTCGTAGCGAAAGAGAAATAACGTGAAAGGATCATTAGCTAAGTTTAACATGCATATAAATCCAATCCACTAGATTATTCAAAAGCATTTTTTACATAAATTAGTTCCTGATATCTACAGATTTCCTGGCGAACATTCTTTCATTAGACATTACCAAATGGTTACACATTAACACATCTCTCTTCTGAGGTCTGAGTCTATTCCTAGGCCTAGCCGCCCTAGGTCTAAAACTCTTACTGAACTCTAAGATGATAAAACTTCTTTTCGCAAAGATAGTTTTATGCTTTAACACATAAACATACTAATTATTGTCCATTCATTTGATATTTTAATCAAATTAACATTCAAATTTGTTTTTCTAAAGCATTTTAAATACATTCGTTCGCTGTTCGCTAAAGCTGCGTAGCCGTGTTGAGATAGGCCTATATTCATTCATGAAAAAAAGTTCACGCATGCGCAGCACAGAACTCTAGATTAGTGTAGATTTAGAATTTAGATCTACGTCTACCTCAAGATCTACTTTATACTTTATACACATGAACATACAAAATTTAGTCTATTCATCTCAAATTTTAATCAAATATATGTAGGCCTACAAGCAAATGTTTTAATTTGAAAAAAAAATGGATTTAATTAAGCCTATTAGCTATTTTGATTTAATAGCTTCATTCACACTATTTTTACATTGACACATTCACTTTACTTATTACATTATTATTTCGTTTAATTGTTTACAAAACACTCTCAGTGACTATATCGACAGTAATGCGCAAATAAAGACCCGCGGGTAGCGGGTAACATATGTCTTGTATTATATATTGCTATATAACAAGGCTATTAGTTTGTTATTAAGTTAACAGAAATGCTTGGTCGTGCGGTTAGCGCGCTGGACTGATTGTCTCGAGTCTCGACTGTCCCAGGTTCATAGCCCACTTGCTGCCATCCTTCGTTATCCAGTGGAATAATCTACTAGGAAGTAGATTAACTTTAACTTTACAGGACATCCAAAACTAGTAAAACATTTTTTTTTTAATTTCAACGCAAGAGGCATCTTCGAAACATTATCCCGAAATTAATATTTAATAATCGTTACGTTTTTATTTATTTTTATTGCAAAAAAAGGTTTAGAATTCTCTAGATTGATTATAGATTATTACATTTGTTTTCAAGTTAAAAGCAACATTAAATGATTCTTTGACATTTTATAACTATAGACAGTTAAAACGAAATCATAGCTTGAATATTCCTTTGCAATTTGTCTGATCCGATGAGGTTTGAACTTGAGTTTGTGTAAAAAAAAATTCACTATCACACAAACTCTCTCTGTAGTATTGTTATGATCTAGATATAAATTACGTTTATAGAATCTATTGATTAAATATATGTATCAAAACATAATTCTTTTCATGTATTTAATGTGAGGGTGTCACTTGTGTTTCTTGATAATTAGATGTTGGTTAGTGCATGGAATATACGGTATTCTAAATGTTTTTCATCAGTTAATTTTATTTTCGAATTTCTTTTTAGCTGAAATACAGATTGAAAAGCTGTTCAGACATGCACAATTTGATGAATGAGAGTTGGACTTCTAATCTTTCTCCTAGGAGCTGCATCTTGCGTAGAATTCTCATCTTGTGCTTCAAATGTACGTAGTTTAAATCATGTCTGGTCAGTCTTAGGTCAGATGACATTCAGTGGTATTCAAAGTTTGATATAAAAAATTAGATCCATAAACTACTGAATTATTCATTTTTATATAATTGAATTAAATAATTGCGTAGTCTACACTGGAAGGGCTTGGTGGCTGAATGGTAAAGCGTTAGACTATTGGAACAATTGTAATGGGAAATTGTATCCACCCTATAGTAATGGGTACCTGTATCCACCCAATTATAATGGGGAAGGGGATCCACCCAATTCTAATGGGTACCAGTATTCACTCAATTCTAATGGGTACCTGTATCTACCCAATTCTAATGGGTACCTGAATCCACCCAATTCTAACGGGCACCTGTATCCACCCAATTCTAAGGGTACTTGTATTCACTCAATTCTAATGGGTACCTGTATCTACCCAATTATAAAAGGTTCCTGTATTTTCTCAATTCTAATGGGTACATGTACCCACCCAATATAATGGGTACCTGTATTCATAAAACTATGAGAAGTGAAGTGCCTGTGAGAGATTTAGCTGTCTTTACAGAGACCCCACCCTCACAAGGATTACATGCAGGCGCAGATCCAGCTAAAGGCAAAGAACAAATAAAAATGCTTACATTTACAAAAGCTGGTTTTTTATTTACAAAAAAGATGCGATTGTGGTTAGAACAAATGAAAATATACAGAGTACATGAGTTTGGGGTTTAGATAATCACTATGGCCAAGTGGTCCGTGTATATCTTTTGAGTCTGGTGGTGCCATGAGTAGAGTGATATGTCTAGTTGCTGAAGCTGTCTGCTGGTGGGCCGGTGAAGTGGGTCCAGGCCGTGAGCAGTTCAGCTGTAGAGGCAGAGTTCAACTGCCGCTAACGGTTGCAAAAGTCAGTGACGGGTCTTGGCAACGGTCTGCTGTGTCGGTGGAAACTTCTGAGCAAAAAGTATGCAGCGTTAATGGAAGCTACGGAACTAAAAGGAGCAGATCAGCTAAAAATATAGGCTACAACGATCTATATTTATATAATTCTCTTCTTCCCACAATAGGTTGGACGAGCAAAAAGTAAAGGAAAGATCACTCTCTTAGTTCTGCGGATAGTAACCTCACGAAAAAAACAAGAAGGGGGAGAATAAATTGGTTTTCGCACGTCGCTACGATGGCTGCGCGCTGGACTGTCAAACCCTGCCCACTCCCACCCCCCTTCGTCTTGCGGGAGGTTTGGACTAAGAAGTAAACTATCTTCAACTCTAAAGGAACATCCGAAATATGTCAAACATTTTACAAACAAACATTTTACAAACACGAAATAGTAGCTCAGGACTTAACCATTGTGACCAAGAAGTCATGAAAAGAGAAAAAGTAATCTACTATGTATATTCACCCGTCACTAAATAACAGGGCCGGATTTAAGCATTGTGGAGCCCTGTGCGAAACGAATTTCGCAGGGCCAAGTTTGGGAAGGGAAGCGGACAATACGTGAAATTTAAGAGTTTGTATTAGAAAATAAATTCATCTATGCATTTTATTCATTCTTTACGACGTACAGAATTACTTTACGAGCCTTGCGTATAGCAAAGTCATACAGTTTATCATAATAATTCTGTTTCCTACATAGATCACGCTAAATAGAAAGAATTACCAAATGTTTCAATCTATCTTTGAGAATTGTTGACCAAAAGTAATTCTTCATTAGTTTCAGGCGCGAGAAGCTTCTTTCACCAGATTACACAATTACGGTTAATGCTTAATGCGCTTTTATTTTCGTGCGAAGGATTGGCCTTTTCTTATTGAATGACACCCCAAAATGACAATTTTTGTCTATATATTTCCGTATATGTTAAAAAAGTTTTCGTAATTTTTTTAATTTTTGGAGATTTCCAGGAGCTCCTGGTAAATCGACAATAAGACGCGAGAAATCTGTGTTAAGTTATATTTTGTTTTAATCTGATAATTTATGCACCTAGAATTAGCGCTGGTCCTATAAAAGTGCGGCGAATGCTACGCCGCCGGTTGACTAGTACAAAATAAGAATGTTAGCCTAAGCGACACTGCGGGGATGTATCGGCCCTTCTGGGAAGGACATCTTCATAATGGATCTGTACCACTGATTCAATAATGTGTGATATTCACATGTAGCTAAGGGAGCTAACAAGTAACTAATAAAGAATTGCATTAGGGAAAATAAAATAAAATAATAATAATAGGATCCCATAAGGGGAGATAACAAAAATATTTATACATGAGGTATATGCAGACTAGACACGGTGAATAGTAAATACAGGTGAAGACCTGTAAAATGAAGTACTTATGTCAATGAATATTTCACTTTGAAATGTGTTGTTAGGAAGAAAAAAGTAATTACACACACTATAATAAAAAAGTTTTAGTTCTTTTAAAGTAATTAAATTTAAAATATAAAAGAAGTTTTTTATATTTTTTTTTATATAAGATTATCACTTAAAGTGGCAACAATTTTAACAGGCATACTTTAATACGTTTATATCGGCACAAAACATTTCCACTTATGTAAATGGTACCCACAGTTATTGTGCCATAAGGACCTAAAATCGTGATAAAAATCTCTGTTCGAAATTATACGGTGAGCCCAAAAGGTATTTAAACCTCTATCAGCGTAACATGGAGCTCATTATGCTCTCTAGAACTCTGTTACTAATTTATCTTTCAAACGTGATTACCTACCAACGAATACCTATTGATAATGAGTACTAATATCGGAAGTAAAAATATTTTTTCATATAAAACGAGCATTTTCCAACGTCGCTTCCTGGCGTCTAAAACTAACGAAATATGATAAATTTTCCAAATAAGCTCCTGGGATTGATTGTTAATAGATTTCTGAAGGATATTGACGACGGAGAAAGTGTTAATTGCTCAAAGCATCTAAGAGAATCTACTAAAACACAGATAATATTTTTTTATTTCCGGACAGATTTATCCAGAATTAAGTTTTAAACGAAGAGCTGAAACGATCTATGTATCATCTGCAAAAGTTATTTTTTTAAATCTGAAATAGCCAGCCGCTTCTGAAATTCGACTTTCATCCAGACAAATAATAAAAAAAAAAAACAACGGTTGTCATAATCTTAACTGTTGTACTCAATGCAGGGCGTGTGTAAAAGTGTTGGTTGTCGCCGCTGTCTAATGTTTAGGGTATTATTAGAAAGAAGACTTAACTTGTACACAATTTACATACAGGCACAAATTGAACGACAGACAAGCAACAAAAGAGTGAAATATAGTTCACAATTAAGATAATTTAGTTACAAAATGTATAGTTAGTGAAATGAAAAAAAATGGCGTAGGATTACAGTGGGACGGGATCTTTGAAGTAAAATGGTATTTAGGTTTCAATCATCATTAGATGATATAGGTAAGTGATATTAGTGTCATTAGACTAGGAGTCAGTGCTGAGAGAAGACTGGCGAGGCTGGTTGCTACTACTCTTGTGCTAGTTGAGCGGATTCAGGCCGGTGGCAGTTTAGCTGTAGTGACAGTGACCAGATTGCGGCTATAGGTTGCTAACCCAGTGCAGAGTTTTTCTCAGCTAGGTGCAGATATATGACCTAAGCGGGATGCAAGTAGTGATGACACATGGACAAACAGGTAAGCCTCATTGACACTGTGGTGGTGTAGATGCCTTTTTGGAAATGACATCTTCAGAATAAATCTGATTCAACTTATGCTAAGCCAATTGAAAAAAAAAGACACTCTCTGGTTCTACAGTGTATGAGATTCAAACACAGCTAAGGGAGCTAATAAAAATAAAATAAATCTCAACAAGGTTGATGGTTAAATCCCCTGGGCAGGCCATCTTAGGACATACATGAACTTACATAGTGAATTGTAGTTATTAACATTATGTAAAATAGAAAGGTGAACATGAAAATGGAATATAATAAATGATGCTCATCTGTATCTAAATAGATAGATATATAGATTCATCTAGCTGTAACAAAGTCTCCAAATTAAGATATAGAAAATGCAATTCTATTTACTAAAGTATCATTCAAAAGATAACATGGCGATAGTCGGTACAAGTAAATATTGTCAATATAAGCAAAAGTATAATTATCAAAACTTATCCCTTATTAAAAAAAATGTTACACTAAAATGATACTCCGTGAAAATGCCATCCATCATGGGGCAGAAATATGAAATATAAAAGTAGATTTATTAAAGTTTAAATTTTCATAAATATAAAGGATGTTGTGTTGTATAATCCTAGCAAGTTGTCATTAGAACTAGATAATGTATCTATCTATCTATCTATCAATATAATTTGTATCTTGGTAATTATTTAATTAAATTGTGATTCACTCCTCTCCCCCTGATGAAAATTTATTCTAAACACGAAATGATTTTAAATATATAAGAACATTATTATGTATTATTCATATACAATTTTACTTTTTCTGTTGTTTTTTGTTTTGGCTGACCATCTTATCAATTTCACATCTAATGTCATTGTTTTTAGTTTAATATTTTCATTTTTTAGCTAAGCGAAACAACCTAATCAGGAAATTCGGCTATTTCATTTTACCTCATAAGCTCCCTTTATTTACCTTAGCAACATTTTACAGCCTATTTCTGTGCTCTTTTGTGTAGTACACTAGCCCATTGTAGTATTATTATGTATCACTTATATCGTTTATGTACCTATAAGTAGCTTTGGCAACTAGATCTTCTTAAACTTTTCTGACCGTCTTTCAGAATCAGATCTAAAAAAAAAACAACTAAAGTAGCCATTAAAAATAAGATCCCACGTTTTTTTTAATCTTGCAAACTTCTGGACATTGCTATTATTTGCCTCTTTAAAGCGAACTGTTTTTATTTTTTCTCATCTTATTGTTTTGATTATAGACGTTAATTCAAAAACAGAAGATATTATCGTCTTACACATTGAATGTGTCCATCTATTCATTCATTTATTCATTCATGTTTATCAGAGAACTCTGCTAAGTTTTTTTTCTGGCTGATTCATTTTATGACCTGGGCACAGCTGGGCATATGGAATAAGAATTGTGTCTATCTTTGTGTCTTTCTGGGTATTTTTCTTTAGAGAAACTAGAAATTTATGGTTTACCAAGAATAAGATAAGATAAGTGGAATTTATCAAAATATTTTAGCATTGATGGTCCATTGCATCAGTGGATTAAGGATTTTCTGAAAGGTAGAGAACAATCTTTATCAATAAATGGCTATAAATCAACACCAATAACAATAAATTTAGGTGTAACTCAAGAAAGAGTCTTAGGTTCACTTTTTTTTTTTAATTTACATAAATGACTTATCAAATTGCATTAATTAAGGAACAAAAGTCAGATTATTTGCAGACGATTGAATACTATATAGAACAATAAAAACAACACAAGATACAGACATTTTTACATAGTAAAATTAGATACATTACAGAAATGTGAATCAAATTGGAGCATGTCTTTCCACCTAGAAAAATTTTAGTTATTAAAAGTAACAAAAAGACTACACGAAATAAACTCCATATATCTTATTCATGGTAAACCAGTAACACAGACTAAATAGACACAAAATAGAGCAGTGAAATTCGTAACAAACGAATATTTACATTTCACTAGAGAAACGCTTTTTGTAAAATCACTAAAATTAAAAATCCTTCAGGATAGAATATTTAAAAGTAAAGTAGCAATTATACATATAAAACACTGAACCCTGAATCTTTAAATACAAAAGCAAAATGTAATAAAATACTGAGAAAGACACAAACATAAAAGCTCACTCCTCGTTATTTTCTTAGAGTTATGAGAGTAGCCAGGAAAACCAATGACTTGGCAGAATTTAATTCATTGTTTAAAATGTATGACTAGATAGACATAGAAACATTCATAGGACGTAATCATCTCCTTTTTGAAGTACAGTAACTTCTGTATTTTATAAGGTAATCACAGTGGAAAGATTCATCACCGTGTTTTCCCCGAAACAATTGCACATCTTAAAGAGCTCTTCTGGTGGTAGTTATTGTCTGGTTGTTTTAAGGACCTTGGGGCCTGTTTTATCTATTTATTAAAGAGACATTTGATTTATAGCTCTACCTAGTTGACATTTTATTGGTTACAAAAAACATTCTGATTTTTTCAACCGTTACCGTCTGATGATTATAAACTTTAACAGATACGTGTTTAATTTTTTAAAGCTCCATAGTTCCTGTCTCCATTGTGACCTTTGGTTGCATCCTGATCGGTGTCAGGGTCAAGAATTCCTACTTACAGCGTCAGCTGATATCTTAGACGAAGAAAACGAAGAGGCCGTCGCTTAAAACGACGCGCACTTTAGTGGCTATCGCGTTGATCTTGGCGACCATTCGCAGCACCTAATTCATCATGACATGTGCAATGGTCGATCAGTATCTCACTCATACGACCTTCAGCGTCGTGTTTGACGAAATCAAGCTGATTCTCGTCTATGTCTGCGGCTCTTGCAACTTCTTCGTCTACGTTCTGATCAACAACAAGTTCCATAACATTTTAATGAACATCTTCTGTGATTTTATTATTCCCTTTTTTTCTCTAGTATCTTCGTGTCAATGTTTCTTCTTGTAATTTGTAAATTATCCTCCACGTGCTTTATGCACGAGTGTTATCATGGTTTGTCTGTCATAATGAGCCAAGGGAATTTAAATATGTAATGCATACATATAAACAATTTAAATTCGTTTGATTAAAATAAGTGTACTAATACTTAAAAACATCTTTGCAAACAATGGGAATATTTGTCACGTCCCTAGTGACACCTCATTGTTCACAAAATGAGGACATTGTACCTATCTTAAATCAGGTCAACGCACCCACGCTTAAATGCCAGAAAGATGCCGATTAAAACTTAGATCAAGGCTACAGCAGGGTAACATAATTAACGTAGGTTAAATTACAAAAACAATTTAAAGGAAAATTAAATGTAAACGGGTCAAGGAGGGCATTGAGACGCCATGGTTCTTTATTCTAGAGAAAGATATAAAAGGAGTGTTAGCTTGAGACGGGAGAGAGCTAGAAAGTTAGACTTAGAAGTCGCTAGTTTGAAAGTAAACAGTTACTCCGTTAACCCTTAAGGCGCGTGTGGTAGTTTAGCCTCCATTGCTTATGCACTAATTGTAAAACAGCTCAGCACTTTAAGGGTTAATTGATCATTTTCACCGAATCCTGTATCTGTTTTATATATTTTTACATACATTTATTGTTTCAAGTTCAAGTTTTAAATAATTAAAACTCAAGAAAAACATATCAGCACTTTGTTACTTTATTGATTAATAAAGTTTTTGAACTATAATCAAGGCACCTCCGAATCCGCGCATGTCACAAGTTTATAATTATCAAGATCATCAAATCATACAAACATAATAAACACGTGACAATATTAATGGCCCATGATGTGACCATGTGATCTATACGAAGGGACCTTTAATGTTTGCACAGGTCTCCTGAGTCTTTCTAGAGACTCTGCAGAATGAGTCACTAGACAGCAACTTTTTGAAAAACTAACAACTATAATGATTTTAACTGGAAATACAAGGCACAAAAGAAAAGCTCATCTGACGGAAAAGGTACTCGTGACAAGGGGAAACCCATGGTATCGGATAAAGTGTAATTCAGCAGAGACGATAAAGGGAATCCCAACCAGAAACATTTCAATTGCCCGATTTTATTTAATTCTCGTTGATAAATATGTTTTCTTTAAGTGACGATAATATAATCAAAAAAGATAAAAATGTTAAATTACTAAAAAAAAATTACTTCTACATATCAATGTGTCTTCAACTAATTACAGGGATTTTTTTTTTCACAATATTTTATTTTTTTTAGATTATGTCGGCAACGCCTTTATCTTCACCTAAATTTTAATCGGATAAATATATTGAGCTGTAAACTGAAGTAATTGACACATCCTAGGCTGTCCTGTAGTAATTAATGTAGACTAAAGTTCACATATTTTGTGATTAAATTTTAGACTAAATGACAAGTAATACTAAATGTATTTTTTAAAAATCTGTTTAAATGATGTTATATATACATAATCTGCGACGGTAAAAAAAAAAAAACAATGAATATAACTCGCGTACTTGTTTAATTTTACATTTTTTAAAAAATTAAAGGGTAAGTTTATATATAAATTGTCATAAGACAAATTTCCTTACGGATAATAAAGATTATTATTGTTATTATTATTATTATTATATATATATATATATATATATGTGTATGTATAACGAGAGATAGATAGATAGATAGATAGATAGATAGATAGATAGATAGATAGATAGATAGATAGATAGATAGATAGATAGATAGATAGATAGATAGATAGATAGTCACAGATAATAAGTAAACTTTCTAGCCATCACATGTGGCTGAGATATTGTTTACTAGAAGCTACTACTAATACTATCATCATTCTTCAAAAAAAAGAAAAATAAACAAAGAAATTCGGATTAGGCCAAATCTCTAGTAATAAAAAAAAAAATTATGGCAACAAAAGTTTGAATGCATCAGTTCTCTGTATGAACTTTTAATGTAAACATATTAAAGCTCAGACGAGAATATAAAAAAGTAAAGTAAAGACTTTGCGATCTATAGGGCATATAAAGGTTAACGAGGGTTATCATGTAGCCAGCACAACGACTTTTACTTTTCCCAAACTAATGTCAGGTACCTATAGGAGCTAAGTAGACTAAGAAGCGCCTTAAGGATGCCGAAATTAAAAATCCCAGTATTTACCGAGATTCAAACCAAGGACCCGAGGTTGGAAAGCCAAGCGTTTTAACACTCAGCTACCGCGCTTTAAACGTGAGCCATAAATTGTCCTTGAACATATTGTCAAGGAACAAGTTGTCTGTGAACCAGTTATCGATAAGCCATATGTCGAGTGAGTCAATAGTAGGACATACTCACCCTCTGTAAATGGTTTGCCTTTTTTTCAACTTCTAGTGGTACGGCAAAGCTTGCCGGATTAGCATTACTTGCTTCTAACTTTGATAAGATAATTCGCTTGTAACTCACAACGCCCCACCCCGACGCCATGGGCAATAGTCAAACACCAAGCCTACAACTCAGACTCGACTACATCAGAGTCTCAAGCCTGCTTCCCTAGATAAGAAAAATACACACTTCTTTGATACCGCCATTGGCACGATTATTAAAGAAACGATTTTAGATCTACGGCATACAGAAGTCAGTAAACTAAACTAACTTACCCAATACTGGGGCAAGAAAACCACAACAGAGAAATCCATCTCAAGGTAAAACAAGAGTGCAATGACACCAATATAGCGCATCCTTAGAAACTAGAACTAACAAAACCTTATGGTGCACAAAAGAAAATACCAAGCAAGATTCGCACGACACTACCCACACACCGTTCCTCAATGAACTCTTTATGTTGTCTGTTGTATTTATGTGTATTTTTCTGTTGTTTTGTCTTTATATGAGAAAAGAGTCCTTGTAATCACAACAGATTTCCGTAAGGATCAATAAAGCAGTCTTAGTCTTAGTTTTTAAAGTGGAAACCTGCACTGCTTATCTGGTACAGAGAAGAGTGTAGGATGGAACATTGTCCTATTGGGGCATCTTTTGCCCGGTTCGTCCGAATTACGATGCTATCACTGTGGAGAGAGCGTCGAAACAATGTCGCATATCTTGTATGAGTGTCCCCTGCTCCGCGAACTAAGGGGGGATAGAGAAGTAATATGGAAGAGTTTTCTAGGTATGATCGTCCTTCCATCCCACTCTAACCCCAACATCATGTGATACGAGCCATCAGTAATATGAATGTAAAAAATTTACAACTGTATAAATCTTTCCCAGACAGAATTTTTTTTCAAAAAGGCAGATTGAGTCCAATTCCTTGTGCTAGTGTTACTATAGTCTTCAACTCAATTCGATGGAAAATTAAAATTAAAAAAAACTTCAATGCTGAACACCTTTAGTCACGGGGTCGTTTGTATGGCGAATAAATATTGCGGATTCTTTCGGTATACTTGTGCTGAGAATTGGTTTTATAGTCTAGAGTGACTCAAATCGTCATGTACAATGACATTTAGAACAAGAGAAACATAAAACTAAAAAGAAACTATTAGTGATTTTATAATGTTTCCATAAAGAGCTCTGAAAAATTATTCTCTCAAAATTTTCGTACAAATCATTTAAACGAGCAAGGCTCTGCCACCTGGTACTTGCAATTAAATGGACTACTTAGTACATAAAATAAAACTTGTATTATTTTATATAAAAAATTCAAAGCAAAAGGCTATTTGATACCATACAATGGATTTAGATTTCAATAAAACAATATTAATTCTTTCATAGAAAGTTAGAACGTACCTTTTTTTTTTCTACAGATAAGTCTACATCATGAGCTTCATATTGACCATCTGCCTGCTAATAGCTTTATGTAAGTTATAACTTAAATTGCATGCCATTTCTATTAATATAATTCCTCAGTTTAGACACTACGATCAATCAGGAAGATGATGTAAATGTCCTCTTTTTATTTGTCCAACGTTTAGCGATATGACCTGCACACCAACCAACCAATATTACTTTCCTTAACTGAAGTTCAAGTACCTATTCCAATTGAGAGGACTCAGGTGCGTCCTTACAATCAGGAAGAACAATCCTAGTCTTTACCGATATTCGTTACAATTGATATCTCGGTTCATAAGCCAAGTCTTTTCTAGTGAGTCACCACGCCTCCTTTCATTGATATTGTTTCTTTTTATTTTAATTAAACTAACACTTTTTTTCTTTAAAAAAACAATTCAATCCTACTTCAATTCAATTCTACTTTAAATTTTCATAACTGTGAAAGGTTATTTTTTTTAAAAATCAAACATGTAAATATTTCAATTATCTTTTAAACAAAAAAAAAACAACAACATTTAAACTAGATTACAAAGACAGTTTGTGTGAAATTAAACTCAAAATCCCCCCCCCCCCCAAAGTTGCTAACCCACGCAGGTGAAAAGGAAGGTTTCAATATGAAATTCTATTAAACGCAAATGACAGAGAACAATAGAGAAAGAAGGTTCACAGATCTTGTGTGGTGCCTCAAAAGTCCAATAGACCAAGAGGTAGGTGAAAGTGAATGTAAAGTTAGATGTGAGCCTGGTTTAACTGATGTCATATTGATTATCTAATTGATCTAACTGTTTTGTAAAGGGTCAATCTCTAATTCAAAGATTTAAGAAAAAAAAACAACATTTTTATAAATAAAAAAAATCCTTTAGTTAGGTGTTTCATTGCTGCCTTCGTGTATTGTAGTTCGCGCGATAGTATTAAAAATTACTTATTAATTCTTGTTATAATTTTCCACTTAAATGCTTTTTTTTTCTTTAAAAAAAAGAGTAATCCTTTTTTTTTTAAAATCTAGAAGTTAGTATGACAGAACATACTTAGCTTAGCAATACAATAGTAAAAATAAAAATTACAAATAATCTAAAACCATTTTCATAAATGTGTTATAGACATCTCTAACCCTAACCCTAACCCCTAACCTTAAACTTTTCACTTTAAAAAAAAAAAAGAAATTAGTCGTGCATCAGAACTTTGAATGTTCTAAATTATCATGATGTCGGATTTACAATAACTTTTCTAGTTGACGTGATCTAACAGGGATGGACGGACGGAAAGACAAAGAGACCTCACAAAGCTAATAGCGTCTATTGCCCTTTCGGGGGCCGCTAAAAATATATACCTTCATTATTAAACTTAAACGGTTAATAGGTACCTGACATTAGCTGTGGAAAAGTAGAGGCCGTTGGTCGTTTCGCTGGTCACATGTTACCCTCGTTAGCCATTGGACAAAGAAACAAATAACATTTACACCAGATTCTCCATAGATCGTAATGTCTGAAAAAATAACTTTACTTTTTTCTAATAAAATAATAAAAAGAAAATAATATTACATTATTCGTGACATTGTCATCTGTTAAAACCTACGCATTTTCTGATTCCGCCAGCGAGTAAAGCATAGTTATAAAAATTGGTTCAAATAAAAATTTTTGTCTATGTAAAATTAATTTAAATAATATATCTTTATGCATCCCTGGTTAATCTTTTTTTTATTTGAATTTTAGAATTTCATAAAATATAGAAGTTTTCCAAAGCTTAAAACTTCGCAGAAAATACACAAAAATACGAAGATTTATTTTAAACACTAATTTCTCAAACTTGAGGAAAAGAAAACGAAGAAATCTTTCATTCAAAACAGGAGGGAATCATCCAATAATAATTTAATACTGAGATGGCTTATAAGAAAAGCGCTATGGTAATACACTACGGTTGCAGAAATCTCCCTCGTTCGTTGTATTAAAAACATTAAAAATTTTTTTTTTAGAACTGCATTGATTATAAAGAAGAGGACCCATTCGCATCAATGTTGACAATTGTTTCTTAAGCCAACTTGATACTTACTCAGCCCAATGTGCGCTGTTTCAGACTGGAGCGTGAACGCAATAGAAAAACGGCAAAGTACGCGATTGGAGATAAAGTGCAGCAGATATAAAAATTATAGTTATCTACGCTACAGAAATACAGAAAAGTGCTGGACATGGTCAGCACAACGTATGAACTACTCGGATGCCATTAAATCTTGTCAAGGTTTTATTTTCAATTAATCCATTAATTTGTTTTTACATTTATATATATATATATATATATGTTACGTGCAATGTACACGGGAAATAGGCTAGTCTACTAAGAGTTGTAAAACGTTTTTTACACTGTTATATATGTTAAGATCAGTGTACACGCTCCTCCCACACTCAGCCGACACCCCCCCCCCCACACACCTTCAAGAAGGAGGGGCTGACGAATTATAGTAAAGAAAACACACAATTGTAAACAAATGTATTGCTTATGTTAATAATATATACTGATTATTTATATATCTACCTTTTTTTTTTTTAGATATTTCGCCCCCTCTTGTATGTTGGCCGATTAGGTGGGGTGGGGAAGGGGCGATGGCATTAATCCCACCCAACCAACCATAAACTTTCGAGTGGAGGGGCGGTCCAATTTAATTTAGAAATCACAGCTTGTTAACAGAATCAATTAAATATCCTACTTTTATGGAGAAATCATAGTCTGTAAAAAAATGGGTTGAATTACTATAATATGGCTCCTTTTTGTCTCGTGTAATATACTAAGTCAATTCATAACCTTAGAAACAAGGCTTTATTTCAATAAAACACGACTGATACACACAATAACACAGTACAGACTGGTCACGATTCACAGACTACGATAATGCGAACACGATTACAAATACTAGCACGATTACAAGCACGGGTAACACACAAGTTCATTTAACGATCACTCCATTCACCCCTCCTTTATTTCTTTCTGGGTCTTAGGTTATAACCATGCGTATGAAGGGAAGGATCCGGAGGTATCTCTGGCGTAGACTTTTCTCCTTGCAAGTCGTAACTGTCCTGTACGGGACTCGAGTCAATATTGGCCTCTGGCATTGGGTGGCTCCCCTGTGAGTCACTGATGACTTCTGGCTGGTTGTACATCATTGGGGTGGGACTCTGTGAATTACTGATAGTTTCAGGCCCGTAGCGACTCCCTGGTGAGAGATCCAAAGAGTCACCGACCTCTTGAGGCAGAATACCGTTCTCTGGTTCGAAATAGTCGTTCGTGGAACTTTCCTTTGGTGTCAGGTGCCTAAGCGACACTGTCTCCTCCCGGCCGTTTGGAAATCGTATATGGGCGTACTGTGGGTTGCAGCTAATAAGTTCAACCTCTTGTACCAATGGGTCAAATTTTGAAGATCTTACAGGGGATTTTAGTAATACTTTGTCTGGGTTCTGTAGCCAAGTAGGCAAGGATGTTCCCGTTGGCGATCTTCTGTTGAATTTAAAGATCCGTTCGTGTGGAGTTTCATTAGTAGAAGTACACAGTAATGATCGAATTGAGTGAAGTGCCTGGGGCAACACAGATTCCCACTGTGATAGTTCCAACTTCCCTGAGTCCAATGCTAATAAAATAGCCTGCCACAATGTTTTATTCAGCTTTTCTATTTGCCCATTTCCTTTGTCATTATAGGGCGTTGTCCTGCTAGTGGCTATGCCCTTAGAATGTAGATATTCTGTAGTTTCTGTGGACATAAATGATGTGCCACGATCAGATTGGATGTAACTGGGTGTTCCAAAGAGGAAAAATAACTGGTCGAAGCACTTTATTACTGTCTTAGATGTCATATCAGGACAGGGAAAAGCGAATGGAAACCGCGAATATTCGTCAATCATTGTTAACAAATACTTGTTGCGAGTAGCTGATGGCAAAGGACCTTTAAAGTCAACACTTATTCTTTCAAACGGCTGTGTGGCCTTGATGAGCGTACCTGCAAATTCCTTATAGAATTGCGGTTTAATTCTATTGCAGGTTCTGCATTGTTGAATGGTCTGTCTGACCTCTTCAACCGAGAAGGGTAAGTTCTTTGACCTGACATAATGTAGAAGTCTAGTCACACCTGGATGACACAGGTAGTCATGGTACGTCTTCAGGCTACTTTGTTTCGTCATGGTTGCACAGTGCCCTCTAGACAAGGTGTCTGCTGCTGTGTTGGCGTTCCCAGGTCTATACTGTATATCAAACTTGAAGCTTGCTAGTTCCAATTTCCACCTTTGTATCTTATCGTTTTTAATTTTCTTGTCATGAGTGTCTTTAAATATGTATGAAATAGACCGCTGGTCCGTAATAAGGGTAAAGTGATTGCCACACAAATAATGCTTCCATTTGCGTATGGCTTCAATTATTGCAGTGGCTTCTTTCTCTATGGCATATTGATGCCTTTCAGTAGGTGAAAGAGTTCTAGAGAAGAATGCAATAGGTCTTCCCTCCTGATTTAAAGTGGCAGCTACTGCGATGTCAGAAGCGTCAGTTTCCACAATTAGAGGATGGTCATACTTTATGGTGAAAATTGCTGCTTTCTGCAATTCTTCTTTCAAGTCTTCCAACGCTGTTTTTACTTAAAATTTGATTTTTCATTATAGGATACATTTTGTCGGAGAAATTTGGTATCCAGTGAGCATAATATGCCAAAAGTCCTACAATCCTTTTCTGAGACTTCAGATCTTTTGGAGGTGGCAAATCTCGCAGAGCTTGAAATCTATCAGGGTCCGGCTTCAAATGCCCTTTGGATATTTCATATCCAAGCAGCTTTACCTTCTTAGTAGCAAATACACTTTTACTTTCGTTGAAAGTTATTCCGTATTCCAGAGCTACCTTCTGAAAATGCAACAGATTTTTGTTATGGGAGTCTACATCTGTACCACATTGTCGACATAGGCAAACGTGTCAGACAACTTTTCATTTTCTATAATAGTGTCTATGGTTTTCTGGAAGCAAGCTACACCGTTAGTGACCCCAAAGGGTATTCTGCAAAACTGGTAGAGTTTACCACAAGCTTCGAAGGCTGTGTATTTCTTTTCGCTCTGTTGGATAGGTATTTGGTGATAAGCACTCTCCAGATCCAATGTGCTAAAGATTTCATACCTGGAAATTTTCTCCACCATTTCATCCACTCTAGGCATGGGGTAAGCGTCCAGGTAAGTAAATCTATTTATAGTTTGGCTATAATCAACGACCATTCGCTTTTTGTGCCGCTCATTGGTCGTGACAAGGACTTGAGCTCTCCAAGGTGATTTGGAAGGTTCAATGATACCGTTTCGTATCAATTTCTCAACTTCAGCTTTAATAAATTGTGTGTCTTGGAAGGAGTAACGACGAGATTTAGTAGCAATAGGTCTGCAATCAGGGGATAAATTTGCAAACAATTGTGGTGCCTCTACCTTAACAGCATTGAGCGAGTAGACATGAAATGCAGGTCGACCACCGTTGAATGGAATTATCAGTTCTTTGTGTAATGCGAGGAAATCTAACCCAAGCACTACATCAGTGCAAAGTTCATCTAGTAACGAAAGTTTGAATTGGTTGTAAACTTCCCCTTTGTATTTTAGCGATGCAAACGTGTGGCCTCTTGTGACGCTTGACAGTTGAGATGACGCCATATAAATTTTGTGCTTTGAACGTGTCACTGACCAATCGTACTCTCTTGGTATGTTTGAAGAAATGTAGCTTTCCCCGCTACCTGTATCAATTAGGGCTTTTAGGTTCACGCCATTTACAGAGATGTGTACTGTTGATTTAGTTAAACCAGGTACAGACGAAGTAGCAATTAGTGATGTTAGATGTGTAGAGTCCTTAATGCAGCTACAATCTTTACAACATTGTCTTTTAATCCCGTGGCTAGGAGATGTTTTGACTTTTGTTTTGGTTATAGGAGTGTTGCGAGACCTGCAAACCTTCGAAAAATGTCCATTTTTCCCGCAAGAATGACACATGCAGTCTTTGGCAGGGCATTTCGCTCTGAGATGCCGACTACCTCCGCAAAAGAAACATTTAGTATTCACTGTTGCGATTGTTTCTGAGTCCACCATTTCTTCGGTTGAGATTGCCGATGACGAAAGAGATGACTCTACCAATTGAGACGGAGTACTAAACGAACTGGATTCTTTTTGGGCCATGTCGAGAGTCTTGGCAATATCTAAAGCCATTTTCAAGTCAAGGGATCTTTTCTCAAGTAGCCTCTGTCTAATTACACTCGAACGCATGCCGCTAACAAAGGCATCGCGAATGGCGTCCTCTTCATTTTTGTCAGCACTGACAGCTCGGAACTGACAATCTCTGGCCATCACTCTCAGCTTGTGTACAAATTGATCAAGACTTTGATCGACTTCTTGTTTGCAAGTTGCAAGCAAATGTCTGGCCAATGTTTCATTAAGGGCCTTCACAAATAAATTCTCAAGAATAGATTTTGCTTCTGAGTATTTAGAACAGGTAGAAATATACTGATATAAGGATGGAGACACAAAGTTGCATAGCAGGTCAAACTGTTCGCTTTCACTAGCCCCTACCTTCGTTGCGAATCTGTCAAAACAAGAAATCCAATGTTTCCATGTAACTGAAGCATTAGTTGAACTAGGATCAGCATCCAGTCTATTGGGACGCAAAAACTTGTCCATTTAAGAATGGTTTTATTGAAATAAATTGTAATATACTAAGTCAATTCATAACCTTAGAAACAAGGCTTTATTTCAATAAAACACGACTGATACACACAATAACACAGTACAGACTGGTCACGATTCACAGACTACGATAATGCGAACACGATTACAAATACTAGCACGATTACAAGCACGGGTAACACACAAGTTCATTTAACGATCACTCCATCTCGAAAGGCAATGAATGCGCCCAGAAGATTCATTGGTTTTGGTTTAGGTTTGAGACGAGGCAGAATCTGGTGTGACTAATCAAGCCAATTCTAGAGCGGCAGACTTTGCCACAATTTATGCATGTGTTTGCATCTGATTAAGGGCTAGCGGACAGGGCAGCTTTCTTTTTTTTTCTCTTTCATGATTAAGGCTGCTTCGTTACTTTTGCTGTCAGCGAGGATCGTCCCAGGAGGCACAGTCTGTCCCCATGTACTCCGGTCTTTGGCTATTTCTTTCCACATACTTTTGTTGATGTCTGTGGCTCTCATGTCTTGCTTGCAGACATCTCTATATGTTAGTCAGCATATAAGATATCTTCCGGGATTCTACCATCTGGCATGCGGGTGTCCGAACCAGCGTAGTCTTCTTTGTGTCAGGAGAGCATGCATGCTGTTTATATTGGCCAATCTCAAAACTATCTGATTGGGGACATGGTTCCTCCAAGAGATGCGCATTGTGAGTCTCAGGCAGCGCAAGTGGAAACTATTCAATCTGTTCTCTTGGAGAGTGTTATTCTATGGCTAAACTCTTGACAAGCAGCTGCTAAGGCGTTCACTAGCTTTTGTAGATCTCCATGTGAATGAGATACGAGTGCGGCGTCATCGGCATACAGCAGCTCCCTTATCAAGATACGACGTCTATTCGTTTAGGCTTTAAGACGTGCTAGGTTAAAAAGCCTTCCATCGGATCTACCGTCTTCAATAGATTTAAAAGCACTGGTTAGTACGACTGAGAAGAGGATGCCAAATAGTGTTTGAGCCAGTACACATCCTTGTTTTATACTGCTCTTGATGAAGATTGGTCTGGAGGAAGAACTTTCAAACTGTACAGTGGCCTGCACACTAGTTTCCAAAACAGCCGATTCTCTCTTATACAGAAAAAATCTACAAGAAGGATCCCACCCCAAGCAACTTAAAAAGGCTCAGAGCTGCACGGAACATGCCAAAAGAATAGCGAGACAGTGCGCTAACAAATACTGGCAGGAGCTATGTGAATATAGCTGAGCGTAGCTATTGACATCCTTGCACATTGGAAAGCACCCAGAGATAGCATTCCTGCTGGAAAAAAGCCCTAATCAAGCCACTCTACGAACTGCTAAGCTTGTGTTGGAAACAAGGAATGGTCCTCCCAGGAATGGAAAGACTCCAACATAGTTACGATTTATAACGATAAAGGGGACCACTCTGATTGCACCAAATATAGGCATCTCACTGCTTAGCATAGTTGGAAAGGCTTTTGCTAGAGTATTACTTAAGCGATTACAGATAGCATTGTGGCTTTAGGGCAGGTAGATCTACAATAGATGTGTTCTCTTTGCGGCAGCTACAGGAGAATAGCAGAGAACAAAAGCAGCCCACCTTCTTAGCATTTATTGATTTGACCAAGGCTTTTGACTTTGTTAGCAGAAGTGGTCTGTTTGCAAGTTAAATTACTATATAATTTTTATATTATTTCACTACCCTTCTGGAACCTTGGCCAATTCGCTGGAGTGGAGGGAGGGGGCGATTGCATCTACTGCCCTTCCCACTCTAGCCCTCTTGTTTGCAAGTTGCAAGCAAATGTCTGGCCAATGTTTCATTAAGGGCCTTCACAAATAAATTCTCAAGAATAGATTTTGCTTCTGAGTATTTAGAACAGGTAGAAATATACTGATATAAGGATGGAGACACAAAGTTGCATAGCAGGTCAAACTGTTCGCTTTCACTAGCCCCTACCTTCGTTGCGAATCTGTCAAAACAAGAAATCCAATGTTTCCATGTAACTGAAGCATTAGTTGAACTAGGATCAGCATCCAGTCTATTGGGACGCAAAAACTTGTCCATTTAAGAATGGTTTTATTGAAATAAATTGTAATATACTAAGTCAATTCATAACCTTAGAAACAAGGCTTTATTTCAATAAAACACGACTGATACACACAATAACACAGTACAGACTGGTCACGATTCACAGACTACGATAATGCGAACACGATTACAAATACTAGCACGATTACAAGCACGGGTAACACACAAGTTCATTTAACGATCACTCCATCTCGAAAGGCAATGAATGCGCCCAGAAGATTCATTGGTTTTGGTTTAGGTTTGAGACGAGGCAGAATCTGGTGTGACTAATCAAGCCAATTCTAGAGCGGCAGACTTTGCCACAATTTATGCATGTGTTTGCATCTGATTAAGGGCTAGCGGACAGGGCAGCTTTCTTTTTTTTTCTCTTTCATGATTAAGGCTGCTTCGTTACTTTTGCTGTCAGCGAGGATCGTCCCAGGAGGCACAGTCTGTCCCCATGTACTCCGGTCTTTGGCTATTTCTTTCCACATACTTTTGTTGATGTCTGTGGCTCTCATGTCTTGCTTGCAGACATCTCTATATGTTAGTCAGCATATAAGATATCTTCCGGGATTCTACCATCTGGCATGCGGGTGTCCGAACCAGCGTAGTCTTCTTTGTGTCAGGAGAGCATGCATGCTGTTTATATTGGCCAATCTCAAAACTACCTGATTGGGGACATGGTTCCTCCAAGAGATGCGCATTGTGAGTCTCAGGCAGCGCAAGTGGAAACTATTCAATCTGTTCTCTTGGAGAGTGTTATTCTATGGCTAAACTCTTGACAAGCAGCTGCTAAGGCGTTCACTAGCTTTTGTAGATCTCCATGTGAATGAGATACGAGTGCGGCGTCATCGGCATACAGCAGCTCCCTTATCAAGATACGACGTCTATTCGTTTAGGCTTTAAGACGTGCTAGGTTAAAAAGCCTTCCATCGGATCTACCGTCTTCAATAGATTTAAAAGCACTGGTTAGTACGACTGAGAAGAGGATGCCAAATAGTGTTTGAGCCAGTACACATCCTTGTTTTATACTGCTCTTGATGAAGATTGGTCTGGAGGAAGAACTTTCAAACTGTACAGTGGCCTGCACACTAGTTTCCAAAACAGCCGATTCTCTCTTATACAGAAAAAATCTACAAGAAGGATCCCACCCCAAGCAACTTAAAAAGGCTCAGAGCTGCACGGAACATGCCAAAAGAATAGCGAGACAGTGCGCTAACAAATACTGACAGGAGCTATGTGAATATAGCTGAGCGTAGCTATTGACATCCTTGCACATTGGAAAGCACCCAGAGATAGCATTCCTGCTGGAAAAAAGCCCTAATCAAGCCACTCTACGAACTGCTAAGCTTGTGTTGGAAACAAGGAATGGTCCTCCCAGGAATGGAAAGACTCCAACATAGTTACGATTTATAACGATAAAGGGGACCACTCTGATTGCACCAAATATAGGCATCTCACTGCTTAGCATAGTTGGAAAGGCTTTTGCTAGAGTATTACTTAAGCGATTACAGATAGCATTGTGGCTTTAGGGCAGGTAGATCTACAATAGATGTGTTCTCTTTGCGGCAGCTACAGGAGAATAGCAGAGAACAAAAGCAGCCCACCTTCTTAGCATTTATTGATTTGACCAAGGCTTTTGACTTTGTTAGCAGAAGTGGTCTGTTTGCAAGTTAAATTACTATATAATTTTTATATTATTTCACTACCCTTCTGGAACCTTGGCCAATTCGCTGGAGTGGAGGGAGGGGGCGATTGCATCTACTGCCCTTCCCACTCTAGCCCTCTTATTGTGGGTTGGGCGGTCCTATTTTTACGGAGAAATCATAGTTTGCGAACATAATTAGTTGAATATCTATAGAAAGTAAGCTACATATTGATATTTGAACCCATTTGTATATTATGTCGTACTACACTCTAATCTAAAATTTTATCATTAGTAAATATAAAATGAAAAAAGGTTGTACCAGGTGGGAGGGGCGATACATGCAATCCCCCTCCTCCCTTCGGACAAACCAATACTTTTTATTTTTGTATTTTAGTTAAGAAATTACAAAATAAAAAAATATCTGTCAGTAATATAATTTATACATACTAAAAATTAAATTCTTATATTGAGTCACCCCATCCCTTATATTTTCAATCTGCAATCATTTGCAGAAATTTAAAAAAAAAGTGATGATTAATTGTTTTTACCTCTCCCCTTTCCAGATGAAAACTTGACGTTTGACAGAATAGTCAAATATGGCAACATAGTTTATATAATTCCACATGAATTTATCATTATTATGTTAAGAAAGACAATTGTTTTGGAAAATTTAGAAATCATACGAATTTTTTCAGTATAACAGTAACAATTGAGATGAGTTCTAAACCCAAATATTCTTTTCCTAGTCACCTTTTTCCGACCTTTACTCAATATGATATTTTTCTATTGTATAAATGCATTATCTTATATGATACACACGTAACTTCAAAAAAGGAGACGATTACGTCCAACGCGTCATGCATTTAGGACTATAAGTCACAATTTATGCTTGAATCCTAAAAAGTGCAAAGAATTTAGAGTAGAATCTAATTGGTTCACTTAATTTCTCCTCCCATTTCCGAAATTTTTGTTTAGAGCTTTCAATTATAGATGGTTCTGTGACAAAACAAAGTTACAAACATGCCTTTTGAAACAAAATGTATCACTTACAAATGAGCTTTTTATAAATATAATTTTTCGAATATATATTTTTTTTTTCGGCGGCGATCCTCAAAGCCTTAATCTAAATCTATGGGGTACCTTATCTTTTAAAGTAACAAATCGGTTGTATTTGCAATATAGTATAAGTTTATATTAGAATATTTTTCAAGTAAAACATTTTTTTAAAGGTTAATGAAACTTAGATATTTTTTAGCGTTTTACCATCGTTCTGTTGATGTCTTAATTAAGCTGATCAAGTACAACTATGAAGCAACCCCTCTCAACCTAAACAATGTTGATGTTAATGTCGAATTGGATGTTGTCGGGCATGAGATTCGCCAATGGGAAGAAAAAACACTCCACGGAAAAATTCCGGCTTTATTAGATGGGGACAACGTTGACAAGGCTGCTTCATTAACATGGCACAAAGAAGGTCATCTCTACCCTGAATTAGAAGGCTTTGTTACAGCAATATAGAACAGAGTAATCAGGACAAAAATTACGAGAAGCATATCCTGAAACTCAATGTTGTCGACTAATGCTGAAAATGTGGAAATGTGGGCGAGTCGATTGAACACATTATGGCAGGATATCCAGCCCTATCAAAATCAGGCTACCTAGGTAGCTATAACCAAGTTGCAAAGTTAATACACCAAAACTTGGCTTTGACGCACAATTCAATCGGTAAGGAAACTCCTCTTTATTATAAATACTCGAAAAAATTACCAGATTTTCAAACATTACGCCGGACTAAACTACAAACAACCAACCATCAAAACACATTTACTAAATAACACCTTAACAAAAGAATCAAATCCACTGGAGCTCAAAGTAGGCACGCTTTAAACAATTGAAAGCTATCAAAAAACAGCTATCAATATATATACTGTTGATGGTCTATTTTGTTGATGAGTATATATATGTTACTGGTGCATGCGAGTCCATATGACACAACAACAGAATGAATCAAGAATATACTTAATAACGCAGGCTGATAACTTCAACAATTTAATAAACAATAAAAAGGGCACAGTCCTCTGTCGTCGCTAGCCTAGCGTCGTCCTCTTAGGCGTCTTGTCCGTTATTCTTCTTGTTCATTATCCTACTCTGTTCTTACTCGTCACATTACTTAGGAAAAACCCGATTCACATCAACTTCTACGCATCTTGTGTCATTACATATTTCCTCCCCCCTTTATCAAAAAAAAAAAATTTTGTCAATTTTTTTTTTCAGTCTAAAACACTATCCCTACTGTCATGTCTGTACAATATACATGGCCAAAATTTTGGGGAAAGACAAAACAAACATATATCTTGATCTTGATGGACATCATCATGTTTCCCATCTTCATCAGTTCCTGGTAAAATTGTCCATGTTCCTATGTCACAAAGTTCACACTGTAGTTGAATGTTGACACCAAGAAAACAATATGTACAGTTCCAATACAGTTATTGGTAAGAAAATATCCGGTATACAGTGTTCTAATCATCACTCATGTCATTGACGATGAAATAGTATAGTACAGTGTAATAGTTTCACCAACCAATAGTACTAAGTCCATCAAGACATGTATACAGTCCCCATACGACGATGCCTTTGTCGATTCCACAGACATAAAACAGAGTTTTTCAGAATAAATACACATGTATATAGTCCACATACGAAGATGCCTTTGCTGACTCCATAGGCATAAAACAGAGTTTTTCAGAGTAAATACTGTTATTGGCTATATGTACGTTGATGGTTGTCTCATATCACACCAAACCCCTCCTGTCAGACAAAATGTAATATTTGTGTCAAATTTTCCAAATTATTCTACCTAACTTTTTTGTTGGGTACCAATAAGTATATTTTCTCTCCACTTACCATTTCCAAACTGACCTAGCCTTTTACTAATGGATGATAATGATTATATAAAAAAATAATGACTGTAGATGATCATACTTACTTTAATTTACACTTTTGACTTCAATTATTGAAATTTTATAATTATCTCCCTTGATTTAATAAAATTCCCAATTTATATTTTACTGAGTTATCTTCCTTTAAAGGAAATAAAATATATATAGTCCATATATAAACAACTTATTCATACCCATTGACTAGAACATATACATATATATACATGCATAAACAAATCAAAATGAATAATCATTATTTACAACAGTTTATCTCACTGTAACTCTTGACAACATGTCAGCTACAATATTAATTTCTCCCCTAATAGCCTCCAATTGAAAATTATATTCTTGTAAAATTAGAAACCACCTGTATAATCTACCATTTTTAATACTTTTTTCTTGCATAAACTTTAGAGGCCTGTGATCAGATAACAATATGAATTTGTTTCCCAGTAAATAGCTTTCCAACTTAGTTACAACCCAAACAACAGCTAAAGCCTCCTTCTCTATGACACTGTATCTCTTCTCGGTATCAGATAATTTCCTACTTACATAAATTATTGGGTGTAATTTATCATACTGTTGCATCAAACAACCTCCTATAGCACTACCAGAAACATCAGTAGTGACATAGAATATTTTAGAAACATCCGGTAATCTCAATATCAAATTTGTAGAAAAAATATGCTTAACTTTCTCTATAGCTTCTACACACTTTCTATTACAAGTCACTTTTCTAGGCTGTCCTTTCTTTAATAACTGGTTTAATGGATCAACTATCTCTGCTAAATTTGGTATGTATTTTCTATAATAGTTTATCATCCCTAGTATTGATTTAATCTGTTTTTGTGTTGTTGGTATTTCTATTTCTAATATCTTCTTTACATTATCTTCAATGGGACTGATAGTATTATTTTTAACTCTATGTCCTAAAAATGTGATTTCTTCTAAGCCTATCTCTACCTTTTCTGCTTGAACTGTTAGACCATTTTGTTTAATTAACTCAAAAATCTCCCTAATTCCTTTTAAATGTTCTTTCCAATCCTCATGAAAAATGCATATATCATCTAAGTAACAGATTACATTTTTTCTATGACCTATAACCGACATCATCATCCTATTAAAGGTAGCTGGAGCATTTATAAGCCCAAAGCTCATAAAGTTCCATTGGAATATTCCATAAGGAGTGATAAATGCAGTATAAGGTTTAGCTCTATTGGTTAAAGGAATTTGCCAATATCCTTTTGTCAGATCCAATTTTGTAAATACTTTAGCATTGGACAATTTGTGTAATATGTCATCAATGTTAGGCATAGGGTAAGGATCAAATTCAGTTATCTTATTTAACTGTCTATAATCTATGCATAACCTTATATCCCCATTCTTTTTCTTTGCTATAACTATTGGTGAAGCATAAGCTGAATTGGATGGTTCTATTATTCCTAGTTTTAATAAGTTGTCTATTTCATCTTTAACTTTTCCCTGTAAGTGTAATGGAATCCTATAAGGCTTCATGAAAATAGGTTTGTCACTAGTTAACTTTATGTCATGCTTTATGATATTTGTTTTTCCTGGCAAACTGGAAAAAATTTCTTTAAAATCATTGATTACATTTATTATGTCTTTTGTTTTTTCTGGAGATAAATTTTCTAAATTCAGTTTTTCCCATGTTTGATTATCTTTAGTTTCTAGTATAGGAATATTTTTAATATCATTTTCATTAGTTTCCTCATTGATTAAAACAATTAAACATTCATCTACTTGATTTTCATTTTCCACAGTTTCTGTATCTAACTTTTGAGTTTGATTTTCATTGTTTACTTCTGTATCCAAATTTTGAAATTGATTTTCATTTCTCTCATTGTATAACTTCAAATTATTTATATGATATGTTTTTATTTTTCCATTCATATTAATCTTATAGTTTACTTCACTTGTTTTATTTGTAACAACAAATGGACCCTTCCACTGTTTTCCTAATTTGTTTTTTAAGTCAATTACCAAAAGTAATACCTTGTCTCCTACCTCCAATGTTCTTAATTTTCTTTTTTCATTTAAGTTCTCATGTACTGTTTCTTTATATTTCATGTTATTCTCAAAAGCTTCCGCCCATATTTGTTTTAAATCTAAAGCTGTTTCATTGTCATTTTCCTTTTCTATTTTATTTAAGATCAAACTTTCTTTAAAAATTTGTATTTCATCCCTAGGTTTCCTTCCATGTACTAACTCATATGGTGAAAATTGAGTTGCCTCATGAATATTATTTCTAATAGAAAATAGAACAAAATTAATATATTGATCCCAGTTTTTCTGATTATTTTCTACAATTTTAGCTAAGGATCTTTTTATAACACCGTTAAGGCGTTCACAAAGCCCGTTGGCTTCCGGGTGGAATGGCGATGATTTAATGTGTTCTATACCATATTTTAATATCCATCTTTTAAATAACTCAGATGTAAACATAGAAGCATTGTCTGATAGTAATGTTTTTGGTATCCCATGTCTGACTATGAACTTTTGATCTAAAGCATTAATAATATTTTCTGTGTCTATATTGGATAATACCACTGCTTCAGGATATCTACTGAACATGTCTACTATTGTCAATATGTACTTATTATTATGTTCTGTTTTAGTTAAAGGTCCTATGATGTCTATTGCTATTTTTTGAAATGGTTTATTTGGTTCATCCATTGACTGTAATGGAGCTTTACCTAATTTACCCTTAAGTCCCCTTCTTTGACACATATCACATGATCTTATGTATTTTGATATGGTTCCTTTCATTTTAGGCCAAAATACTTGAGTTGCTAAATTTCTAAAACATTTCTTTATACCTCTATGTCCACTTAAATTACTGTCATGTGACAAAATCATGACATCCTTCCAATACTTTTGTGGTAAGACTAATTGTTTTATTTCTCTATCATTTATTTTTGTTTTTCTAAATAGTATTCCTTCTTCTATGACATATTTCTCCATTGGGTTATTATTTCTCCTGTCACTAATTCTGTCATATGTTTTCCCAATGATGTTATCTTGTTTTTGTTCTTGAGCCAATTTGTTTATTCCTTTCAATTCTTCTGTTTTCATTTCTTCAGTTCCATCTTTCTGTTTTTCTGCTTGCGTTTCGTCTTGTTTTTGACCTTGTATTTCAACTTCTTTCTCTTTATCTTCTTCACCATTAACTATTTCATCATTCATATCAATAAGTTCCTGAGTTTCTTGTTTTGGCTTGTTCTTAGATCTGGTTATTACCATATTACTAATGTAATTATCTGTTTCAGTATTCCCATTCTGCTGTAACCTTTCATATTTCTTTTCCCATGCTTCAATTTCCTGTCTTGAACATTCCTTCAAACCTGTTAGGTTTCCAATTAACATATCATGTCTCATGTTAGGCATGGCTACTCCCTCACAATGGCCAGTGTAAAAAGGTGTCTCAATAAACACTTTAAATACTTTAAATTCCTTTATACTGCCATCTGCCAACTCCACTTTCCTTGTATATCCCCTATAATATTGCGCCTCAATGAGATCAGCCCGAACCACGAGTGTGTTACAGCCACTATCTCGGATTGCCTTTATTGGAACATTGTTAATAAAAGCTGGGTAAAAAGCAAAATTGTTTTTATTTTCCCTAACAAAAAACACTCTGTCAGAATCTCCATTTTTATATTCCCTGCTTTTACTCCTATTGTATGTGTTATTATTGTAATTGTTGTTGTAATTGCTGTACCTATTCCTACTGTCTGCTCTGTAATTATTTCTACTATCTGTCCTATTGTAATTATGTGTACTACTTGATCTATTATAATTATTTCTACTGTTTGACCTGTTTTGTGTTCCCCTGCATCTCATAGCCATATGTCCTTTTTTCCCACATCTATAACATGTAACATCCCTGTTGTTTGACCTATCTCTACTATTGCTATATCTAAAATGTTGGCTATCCCTACTTCTATTTCTACTTCTTTCATTGTTTTCCTGTGTATATCCCACTAGATCAATATTCTTTTTATCTTTACATGAAAAAAGGTTGTTGGGATAGGCATTTTTATATGTTCTTATTATCTCAGTAACATCATCCAAAACTTTGGGATTCCTTTCTTTGATAAATGATTGTAATTGCGGGTCACACTTAGCTACAAAATTATCAAGTAATATAAAATTTTTTAATCCCTCAAAGGTACTGTCAATCTTCTCAAATCCCAGCCATTTATTAAAATAGTCTTTTTCCAAATTTATAGTGGTTTGTGGTTCTATCTGATTGGAAGGTGTGTTTTCAAAATATTTTTTTCTGAATGTGCTGGCATTGTGTCCATATGCATTCAGCAATTCCTTTTTTAAAATTTGGTAGCTATTTTGTACAGTATGATTATGGTTTTGACAAATTGTAAGAGCTTGCCCTTGTACAAAGTCTAACAAAATTTGAGACCACTCTTCCTCCCTTATATTGCAATTAACCATTTTAATTTCATATCTCTTTAGGTAGTCTGAAATACAATCTCTAGCCTCCTGAAAGGGTTGTAGTTTTTTCCTCAACCAATGGTTGTTATCACTTGAAATATTAGTGTTGTTTGTGTGATTATTACTATTATTGGTTTCAATGTGATTGTCTGGGGCATTGGTAGTATTAGTATTAGATCTATCATTAGTATTATTGCTATTAACTTTTTGTTTATTTTGTTTAGCTTCAATTCTCAATTTCTCTAAATCATATTGTAATTTCCTATCTGCTTCTTCTTTTATTAATTGTGCTTCCCTATCCTTTTCTTTCTCTCTACGCTCTGTTTCTAGTTTATTCTTTTCCATTTCTATCTTATCTATTCTATCTCTCTCTATTGTCACCATTTGCTGCACATAGCTAGTTAGATCCTTCCCTTTAAGTTCTAGCTGTTTAGCCTCAGTAATAATTTGCTGGCGAAAAGTCTCCATATAATCAAAGTTTGGAGCTGTTGCCATTATGCTTATTTTATTTTAAACAATGTCTCAATATAGTTTTGATATAGCCTCCCTATTGGCCTAAATATCACAATTTAGTTTTCACAAAAACTCTTTCAAATACTTCTTGTAATATATATATATTTAAATACCTTTGCTCAATGTTATATTAACAAATATTACCTCAGTGGACTTACTCACAGCCACAATACTTGAATACAACTCAAAATTTTATATCACCTTAATTCAGTGGACTTACTTTAGACCACATAAACAAATATCAATACCTCAATACTTAATTCAATGGACTTACTTCTTGCCAATAAATACCCCTAGGACTATTCTAGTCACTAGTCTAGATTCAATACAACTTCAATACAACTTCAAATAGATAAATCAATATTATACCTCCAACAGTAAATCACAATCCAGTGATACTGACAAAAAATTTTATTCTGACCAATTAGACTGTGTTTAAACACATCTATAAAATAATGTCAACCGATTAATCGGGACAAAAGATCTATATATAAATAATTACTCCTTAGACTCAGTTGTCCTCAGGATAAAATAGATCTAAGGCTCTCATAGGTATAACAATTTAGTTAATACCTGGAAACAATCTAGAATTTATAATCTAGATTAAACGTGGCTTACCTTATCTACTTAAGATAAAATTACTAATATATAATAAGAATAATGTAAAATAAACGTAATAAGACACAAAAAAAATAAATCTATTCTAATGAGATGAGACTTTTTAGAGGAAGTATACACTGAAAGAGACAAATAAAGATAACTTCACTTGACTTCTAAAAAAAAATAAAATGTACGTGGATACGAACAAAACAAGACAATCTAAACAATCATCGAGACTTTATTAAATGGAGCAGGTCCACTTTCTAATGTGTCCTATAATGACGCCCTTATCAGGCAACCTGCTCTTAACAAAGATCTACTGTCCCTAATAGACTTAATTTAATAATAATGGAGAGAAAAAATAAACTTATCTTTAGTTAGATCCCCTTTGTTCAGTCCACGGAGCTACAACGGTCAGTTCCACACAAGTTCCCCACTGTCTTTGTCTTAGGCAAGGCAAGGTGTGCTCCCACAATGGCTACTCGACAGGCAGTACTGAGTTAGGCCAATCTCTCCTGGTGCTGCCACGGTATGGTACGAATCTCAGATAAAGTCCTCTGGTCAGGTTCCAAGGTTCCGGTTCCACTTGATGATCTGTTGGTGCTGGCTTCTGTCTTCAGGTCAGGAACATAAGTCAATACTGAGACAAGCTGGTGGTGCTGTCTCAAGAGAGGTAAAAAAAAATGACAAAGTCCAACTCTCTCTTTTGATGAATATAAATGAGTCAACTTTACAAGTTGATTAGATGGTCACGCAGTGTGGTAGTAGGGTATACCATCACTCGTGTGTAGATTAGATTGTAAGCTCAGCAACACTGCAACAGTCAATTAATAGCTTGAAAAACAAACCTGACAAGGTGACTCCAACGGTCAGCTTGTAGATACTAGATATGTAGACTCAGGTGACTTCCCGTACTCACAATAAACAAATAAACCTGACAAAATGAGGTATCTTCACTCTTGAGGTATATAGGTAGAGGTATACTGACGACGGACTGCCCTAGATCACTTCAACGGACGAAATAGTTCTGGATTCAGACACAATAGATATACTCAATATAGATCTATATATAGATCCAGGTTCAATCTAAAAATATCTAACCTGGCTGACAAAGCTAGACGCTGGTAACGGTTTCGAATTTTCTCTAATAGAAAGTCTAGATCCACTGGAACAAAGATGCCAAAATCCAGCTGCAGTCCAGATAATTAGCACAGACGTAGGGTAGATCTAGTAGAAATAAACGAATGTTAATCCAGTACTTCTCCAGTGTACTTCGCCAAGTGTAGAATTGTAGATAGATATATCCAGAACACGAAGTTAACTAGATTGTAGATCAAAATGACGCCCTGGCCGTCGTGGGTCGCCACATCTGTTGATGGTCTATTTTGTTGATGAGTATATATATGTTACTGGTGCATGCGAGTCCATATGACACAACAACAGAATGAATCAAGAATATACTTAATAACGCAGGCTGATAACTTCAACAATTTAATAAACAATAAAAAGGGCACAGTCCTCTGTCGTCGCTAGCCTAGCGTCGTCCTCTTAGGCGTCTTGTCCGTTATTCTTCTTGTTCATTATCCTACTCTGTTCTTACTCGTCACATTACTTAGGAAAAACCCGATTCACATCAACTTCTACGCATCTTGTGTCATTACAATACAGACGGATCGGCTTTCAAAGCCACCATCAAAGCTGGTCTTGGTGCCTTCCTGGTCTTCCCAAAAATTAAACACTTTGAGATAAGCGCGCCCTGTAGCGATTACTGCTCAAACTTCCAAGCCAAAATTGAGGCAATTACCACAGCACTACAGACAGTGGAAAACAAATTATATGAAGGAGTTCAACCATCATCAGATATTGTTGTCTTAACAGACTCCCAATCGACTCTGGAAGCACTTAACACCAGCACCCCAAACAGCTAAGAGAGTTGACAACACTTATTGTGATAATCCATCAGATGATATCAAAATTAAATATCAATATCACACTACAGTGGATCCCTGGACACATTGGCAAAACGGGAAATGAAAAGGCAGATAAGCTATCAAAGGCAGGTTCATCTATGGAACAACCAGATAGACCTGTTAACTACCTCACCCTAAGGTCAATGCTAGTCAACAATCACAAAGAGGAGTGGATCAACCAATGGGCATCAGGAAACACAGGCAGAGCCATGTACAAAGGGATGACTATGCCTAACAAACTGGACAGTATTAACTTCCTCCCCCGCAAAGAACAATCTGTAATTTTCCAACTAAGAACAGGACACATACCACTTTTAAATTACCACCTGAACAAAATAAACTCCACACAACTACCCCTTTGCAGACACTGCGCCCACCCCTTTGAAACAGTAAACCATATCCAATAGGATGCACTTTTATCTACATTTGATTCAGTATGAAGGGTTGACTTGAAGCAGTTCTCTATCGCATCTGCAAGCGACTTTTCAGTTTTGTCATCTGCTAAACTGGCCGTGTTTAGCCTTTTTAGGGGTTTAGATTTTTGTGGACGTCTCTTTGGTTAAATTGACCTATCCCCAATTGGCCTAAAACTCCTTTCCAGATGTGATGGTCAGAGCCGACTCTTGCGTAGAAGTCACCGAGAATACGTAGCTTTTCTGTTTTTGGAATATCAAGTAAAGATGAGTTTAGTTCTTTGTAGAACTTTGTTATGACATCATCTGTGTTGGTCATGGTGGGTGCATAATAGCTAACAATGGAAATGTGTTTCTTTCCGTTTTGTAAAGGCAGCTTTAGGGTCATGAAACGTTCACTAATTCTTTTGGGAGGCCCGACTAGTTTAGATACTATTGATGTTTTTATTGCAAAGCCGACTCCAGATTCACGTCGTACTTCAGTGCTTCTACCACTCCAGAAGAAAGTATATCCAGATCCTCTTTGCAGAGTTCACCTTCATCTGCAAGCAGAGTCTCGCTTAGTGCTGTTATGTCTATGTTGTATCTGTGGAGCTCCCTGGCTACTAGTGCAGTCTTTGTGGTCTATCAGATGTGTCGTTTTCAAGTAGTGTGCACACATTCCATGCGCCTATGGTAAGAGGAACTATCCTCGTCGTTTTCTTTGAATTTCGACCACTTGAGTAGGGTTCCGTCCAACTGCGATAGGCTGGCTAGGGTATTCTAGAGCTGGCAATTTTTGGGGCACCTTTTCTGACCCTGTCCTCATGCTATGGAGATGAGCAGTGCACCCAGCCACTCAGGGGGCTACCGGACCCACTGCTGCTCTGTGTTAGTGGTGAACGACCATATGACCTGAGCCGCCTGTGTGCAGGTTTGCAGCTACGGCTTCCAGTGTGCCCACACCTACCGCTTCAATGCTTGCCTATCGCCACAGGACTTTGGTTGTTTTTTTTTTTGGGGGGGGGATGACAAGTGACATGCGCTGGAATTTGGATTAAAGTGAGGACGATTCGCGAAACACGTCGACCTGATTCTCTCGCCCTAAAGCCCATCTTTTTCCGGAAGAAAGATTTGGTCAAGACGTCCGGGGACATGTTTGGGTGCAGTGAATGACCAGACACTTTCTGTGTGTCTTGTCCTTCGCTTGAGTGCTCTACAGCACTTTGCTGGTATTTGCCTTTCTGTCCGATTAGTTTAGTTTTGTGACGTTACGCACAAGCCACCAAGTCCAGACTTCACATGCTATGTTTGACAGAACCTCAGTGTACTGAGTGCCATGGACACGTCAGATACCCTCTACCTGGTTTAGCCTGCCAGTCAAAGCCGTTTCCGGGGTGTGGCCGATGCGCATGCTACAGCTTCTGGGAACCACAGGTGAGAGTTGGGTACTGAGTGGGGACCAAGAGTGAGCAAAGATACCCTCAAAAAAAGGGTACGACTGCCTGTCCACTAGAGGTGCTACCCCATCTAGATACCCCATACACCTCTAGATACCCCATAATACTGGGATAGGCCTATTCTGACCGACAAAAGGGTAGATTTCAACCGCCCAGATCTTCTGTTCGTTGATAAAAAAGAAAAAACCGCTACCATTATCGACATCGCCGTACCACTGTCTCTTAATTTACGAAAAACTGAGATAGAAAAACAAAGAAAATAAGGGAACCTAGGCTTGGAGATTTAGAGTCTATGGACATTGTCCAAAATAACAATATACCCAATTGTTATATTAACCGAGGGGATAATAACAACTGAACTCACAGACACCTTTAAGGTCCTTAACATTCCTAGGGTATACTCGTTGCCTGTCAGAGGCTGGTAATGCTGCAGACCTGCCACATCACCAGAAAAAGACTACGATGAATTTAGTTTCTCTTTAGCGAAACTCGACCCTGGCAGCGTTAGAGAATGACTACTCGTTCATTTCTAACATAATATTAATAATAATAATAAGGCTTGTCTTCGAGTCTGAAGATTAGTGAGGAATGCAGTATTTTCAGTGGATGTGCAGCCCCAGCTTTTACCTACATATTTTGTACAACCATTGTCCGCAGAAGTTCATGTAGATTTTCTTTTTAGCCGAATACGACTCTCTACGGCAGCGGATTTTCTTTTGGTCTCAAATGTGTATCTCGAGGCCTTTTTTGAGTGACGTCCAACTGTTTTGTTTTGAAGCCCCATGCAACAATGTGCTCTTTTCTATGTGAGCTAAGGCAAGTTGACGCTTAAGCTGGTCTTTGAAGCGTTTTCGAGGGGCACCTCTGTTACGTCGACCACCTTTTAGCTCACAAACAGGATAGGTGCCATGCTCAGCGTAACTGTCAGATAATTTAAAGTCTCTCTATACTGTCCACACTGGCGTTCGCAAGGACATCGCTGTTTGTAGTCAGATCTTGCCACCGTATGTCCATCTTTGGTACCCATGTCTCAGATCCATATAGAAGGGTTGAGAGAAGCACCGCCTGGTAGACATTGATATTCGTAAGCAGGCGAAGCGATTTATTCAGACAAACTTTCGCCTTAAGGCGTCCGAAAGCACTACTGACCTTGGCAAGACAGTTATCAACTTCCCTTGAAAGTGAGTAGTTATTTGATATTATACTAACCAGATATGTGAAGTGGTCTACCACGTTAAAGGTTATCCATTTACAGTGATCTTTAGAGCTGAGTAGGTTTTATTGGGTGAGTTCTGGAATTTGACTTCTATCTTCTCGAGGTTTATAGATAAACCGAAAGAGGCGCCATCCAAACGAAATCTGACGTAGATGCCTTCGTGCAATGCTGCCTCATTTGAACCAGCATTACACCAAAGAAAATAGCTAACAGAGTAAGAGCAAGTATGCAGCCTTGCTTCGTGCCATCTTCTATGGGAAAGTGATCAGAAAGGTCACCATTGTGTCTGATCTTGCTTTTTTGTCCCACGTGAAAGTGCTAGAGAATGGGAAGGATCGTAGGTGGGCATCCTTGCCTGGCCAAAATCCTCAACAAAACATTGCGACTGACCGTGTCGAAAGCCTTGTTGAGGTGCACAAAAGCAGCGTATAGATTTAGGTTCTGCTCTTTGCATTTTTCTTGTAATAGTCGCAGAACAAATATCATGTTAGGTGTAGCTCTACCGGCTATGAAACCACATTGGCTCTCGGATAACCTCGTCCACTAAAGAGTGGGTTAGTCGGTCAAGCAAGACTCGAGCTAAGATCTTTCCTGCTACTGACAGAAGTGTAATGCAGAGAAAGGTAAGGGAACTAAAAAGTATTAGAAAGCCTTCAGGATAGAAGACTCACAAGTAAAGTAAGAATTATACGTAAAACACTGAAATCTTCCGAAACAAAAACAAAATTTAATACAATACTCAGAAAGACAAAAAGATAAAGGCTTATTTCTCGTTCAATTTGCTAGGACAAATTTGTACAAATATTCCTTCTTCCCTAGCGCAATTAGAGCATGGAATGAGTTGCTTGAGAAAGCAGGGAAAATCAGTGACTTGTCAGAATTTAGATCATTGTTTAATATGCATAACTAAATGCATGACGCGTAGGACGTTATCATCTTCTTTTTTGAACTAACGTCTGTATCGCTGTGGAGTGCGATTTTGGAGACATATATATAAATACTAGACATATGTTACCCGCGACCCGCGGGTCTTTATTTGCGCATTACTGTCGATATAGTCACTGAGAGTGTTTTGTAAACAATTAAACGAAATAATAATGTACTTAAATGTACTAAGTAAAGCGAATGTGTCAATGTAAAAATTGTGTGAATGAAGCTATGAAATCAAAATAGCTAATAGGCTTAAATCCATTTTTTCAAATTCAAACATTTGCTTGTAGGCCTACATATATTTGATTAAAAAATGAGATGAATAGACTTCATTTTGTATGTTCATGTGTTAAAGTATAAAGTAGATCTTGAGGTAGACATAGATCTAAATCTACACTAATCTAGAGTTAAAACTTGGCTTTCATAGAGTTCATTCTGTGTTGCGCATGCGTGACCTTTTTTCATGAATGAATAAAGGCCTATCTCATCACGGCTACGCAACTTAAGCGAACAGCGAACGAATGTATTAAAAATGCTTTAGAAAAACAAAGTTGAATGTTAAATTGATTAAAATATCAAATGAATGGACAATAATTAGTATGTTTATGCGTTAAAGCACAAAACTATCTTTGCGAAAAGAAGTTTTATCATCTTAGAGTTCAATACGAGTTTTAGACCTAGACCTAGGAATAGACTCAGTAGAGAGATGTGTTAATGTGTAACCAATTGGTAATGTCTAATGAAAGAATGTTCGCCAGGAAATCTGTAGTCACATATATCAGGAACTAATTTATGTAAAAAATGCTTTTGAAACACAAAATTGAAGGTTAATTTTATTATATAATGAAATCAATGGATCTTCTTTTGTATTTTCATGTGTCAAAGTAAAAAACTATGTGGCAAAGTGTATTTCGTAAAATTAGATCTAGGTCTAAATCCTTTCCATCTTTTCTCATGTCAACATTGTTAACCATGGCCTAGATCCATAAAATACTATAGCTGTAATAGAGTCGGACAACTTTATTTTTTTTGAGGGTCTTAAGTTGGTACCCAAGGAACATTCCTGCCTAGTTTTATCAAGATGCGTCAAGCGGTTTCGATGTCTATAAGTAACATACATACATACATACATACACCTCACATGCTACTTTATAATATAGGTATATACTGTTATATACTAGATTAGAGAGTAGGTTAGTTTTGTTAGACAAATATATTGTGTATTGTTTTAGCGACGGTAAAATTAGTCACTTAGTAAGACAGACTAATGACGTAGTAGACTAAGGCGAACAAGGGAGCAACATGGCATTAGTATAGAAGTTTTTTGTTTGGGATATGAGTTAGATATAGCGACGTTTATGAAGACTGGACGGATTTCCCAATGATAAATAAAGTGTTATTTTATAGAAGTGAAAGTGGGTCGTTATTAAGTATATTGCTAACTTGTAATGTTCTGTGGATAATGTGAAATAATAATTAGTAATATAGAAGATAGCCTACAAGATTAGCCCACAACATTATTTTGGCCAGATCGAAGAACGCCAGAACGAGCAACGAGCCAGCGCCTGAAGTCAGAAGGAACTTTATAGAATACATCATTCGCCACTAGAGATTCGTCGCCTTCTTTATTCGCACGTCTGCCTGAATTGATTGAGATTTACTTCAGTTTTTTCTTGCACGTTAGCAGAAGTTGAGCCGTTACAGCCCGAAGTGATTCGGAGATTTTTAGCCGTTGAACCACAGAAGTCGATATTTTTTCTTCTCTGTCAATATTTCTGAGCTTGGAATCTACTAGATCTACACACGAGTGATGGTATACCCTACTACCACACTGCGTGATTGTTCTTTCAATCTGTAAGGCTGATTTTTTTATTCGTTGAAGAGATAGTTCGAGTTAGCCATTTTTTGGGTATCTCTCGTGAGTGAGACAGCACCACCACCTTGTCTCAGTATTGACTATCATGGGCGTAGCCAGGGGGGGGTGGGGTTCAAACCCCCCGGAAATGAAATCCCCCCCTGGGGGGGGATCGGAATTAAGTGAATGATTTTTTGCTTTGATTTTGTTTATTTTAGGTGACATTTTAATACTAAACCATCTCTTGCCCCAGCACAACCAATGGGGTTTTGAGTTTAAAACCCCCTACCAGGAGGGTTCGAGTTAAAAAAACCCTACCAGGGGGGTTCGAGTTTAAAAACCCATACCAGGGGTTTTGAGTTTAAAAACCCCTACCAGGGGTTTTGAGTTTAAAAACCCCTACCAGGGGTTTTGAGTTTACAAACCCCTACCAGCGGTTTTGAGTTTTAAAACCCCTACTTGGGGTTTTTGCAGTTAACTTCCCCTCTTCTATAAAACAAAAGAAAAATGCAAACGAAAATCCCCTAATTCCAAGAGCACAGTTAAGGGAGATTTTGATTTTAAAACCCCCTCCAAAATTTACGATAAACCCCTCTTCAATATAAAAAAAAGCTAATTACGCACTCAATATGTTATGAGCGTAGCTAAATGGGTTTTGACTTTGTTTTGAGTTTAAACCGCAGTTCAGCGGGATTCAAAGGTAAAAAATACCTCTTTAATAATAAAAACAAAGAAAATTATACACTCAAAATGTTACGAGTGTAGTTAAAGGGGTTTTGAGTTTAAACTCCCCTCCAGTGGAGTTTGAAGCTAAAAAGTACCTCTTCAATATTGTGACAGGTGGGGAAATGTGACGTGTGTTTGGCGCGTTTAATGTCTAGGGGAGGATTATTTTTAAAGCTATCACACACCAACCTATCAGCATATGAATCGGGAGCAGACACGCAACGAGACAAGCAATGAAAGATAGATACTAAAGTTAAAAAGAAGAATATTTATTTACATAAATATTTACAGATAATAATAAAAAGGGGAGGGTTTGCATCTATCTCTGGCGAATACTATGTTTAATCATCACTCTTGCACCTAGTAAGAGAGTATGTCACTTTGTCTTCTGACTTAGCTGGTTGTCCTGTTGATGTCGCAGCTGGCTGTGTCCTGGCTTGAAGTTCTGCAGCTGGAGGTGGCGCTCTAGCGGATAGAGTGACGCCGGTGATATAGTTCTTGTGGAGTCTCAATCCCAAGTTCTAATATCCGTAGAGGGCACAGTAGGGCGGGTGGCCGGCTACCGTGGGCACAAGTGTACTGCTGGCAGAGCTGATCTGCCTGGGCAGCGTAGTGAACAGGATATGTCTAGTGAGTTGCAGAGGGTTGGCGTAGCTATGACGTCTCGCACAGATCTGAATCTATAGGGACGTCGCACCTAATAGCTCGAAAGGTGGGCTGCCGATAGCGCCAAGTAATAGAGTTGAGTAGATCTCAGTAGGCAAATGCAGTGCTGAATAGCACTAAGTACATACATAGGCAGGTCAGTGAGCTAGTGCAGTGCTGAATAGCACTAAGCATAAAGATAGTAGGTGATTCTTGATATCAAACAAATAGGCAGACACATGAGGGAGGCTGCGGATAAATAAAGACAAGTTAGGACATGTCTCTCATGCATCTTATTGATGCCCTCGACTGAGGTGCATTCGTCATATTGGTAAAATTGCTTTAGAGCACAATAGGGAGATGATGACAAATGGGATTTGGAAAATAGATGGCAGATAGTAGCAATATAAAAATGTACATAAAAGGGAAAGTAATAATATAAAAATGTACATAGAAGGGGAAATAATAATCTCAAATAAACAACACAAGTTTTAAGAGAAAGAAAAGGGGGGGGGGGTGAATTGGGCGGTGGTCAGCGACCCAGACGGTTTGTTTACATATGACCGTCGATCGAGAACAATGGAGCGCGCTTGAATGTAGAGGGTGTCCATTCAAGGGGCGCAACACTCGTTAGAGTAAAATGACTACAGGGGAGATAATCCATTACAGGGGAGATAATTCATATCTCTTTTCTAGACGCAGTATCAGTGCGCTAGTAAAATTATCAAGGCGGTTAACCGAGATAAAGGAAATAAAATAAGATGTACAAATATATACATGGTTGCATCAACGATCAATTGAGCAACGTAGCATTAATATATTAATGCAATACATAAATAAATACATAGGGCATGTTTATGTTTTCTACTTACGCCAGTGAGAAATACACAATGCACTAATTAAATATAAATGAAATAATAAACTACACATAATAATATCCAGTGGAAATAGCACAAAAGTAATTAAGATGGAACTTGTGATTAAGTTCGGCTTACCAGCAGGTATTCCTCTAGGAGTGAGAATAAGTGATATAGTCCAGACTCGATAGCTCAGCTCGAATGAGAAATGAAAGAGTGTCTGGCTTGATTTGGATCTACTTTATATAGGCCTGGAAAAGGCGGTCGGAAACAGGAAATGTCCTAGGCTAAGTATTATCTTACACGTGGGTGAAGTCAGACAAGAGTCGCACCTTGGATTATCACGCGGTGTGTTGACCCGAGTGATCCCTTTGAACAAAGAGAGTCGTGGGAGAGAAGGGGGTGGGGGAGAGTGACCTATATTCCATCCAAGGTGGTGGCAACTGCTGTCGTCAGACATCCGGCGGATAAGACTAAAGAGATCGTGTGATTACCTTTCCCCGATCAAGGGCAGATAAATGAAAGGGCTGGCCTAGTTTTCTCCAAGGTGGTGGACTAAGTCTAGCCTGGTAGAGAGGAAAAGGTGGGGCGGGTGGAGAATTTGGGGGTAGGATGGGGAAATAATTAAAATAAAATAAATTATTAATGAAAAATAATAATTAATGCTGTGATAATTTTGTCTGACTCTGACAGCGAGTTTTTGACTTGTCACAAATATAAATAAAAGCAAATTACGTACTCAAATGCTATGAGCGTTGCCAAAAGGGGTTTTGAGTTTAAACCCCCATTCAGAGGGGTTTGATGCTAAAAAAGACCTCTTCAATAATTAAAAAAAGCAAATTACACACTAAAATTATTTGAGCGTAGCCAATCCAATCGGGGGTTTTGAGTTTAAACCCCTCCTCTACAGATGACGTTTTTTTTTAAAGTTTAAAACCCCTTTAGATGATTTTGACTATAAAACTTCTCTTTTCGATATAAAATCTAAAGCAAACTACAGTCACTTAATTCCAAGAGCGAATTCAAGAGAGGTTACACATTTTTACCAGTGACAGGGCTCCCTTAATAAACTGCAGTGAATAGTCATCTGCCGAAATTGAAAAACACTAAATGTGGCTCAACAAAGATGGCCTAGACAGATTTTAGGAGTCAGTTATAGAGATCGGGTTTAAATCAAAGAAATCCTATGCCGAACTGGGAGTCGTCCCCATAGTAAGATTGTGAGAGAGCGACGCATGAGGTTTGCGGGACATGTTCTCCGACAAAATGAATTACGCATAAGAAGAGTTGCAATGATATCCTAGTACAACTTGACGCCACTCATTCATTGAGGTCCTCAGGGCAGGTGGGAAGAGGCTTCAGACATTACCAGTGACAGATTTTTTTGGAAACAGCTTGACGTCAATTGCTCCGAACGGCGCGGGAGGGTCTAAGTCAGTAAGAATAGCACATTAGGTTTTTGAAATAAAACTTTTTAATAGCAGGAAAATGCAGTGTAGATACCTCAGAATATGCATTTTGTTGGCTTTCAATACCAGAAATAGTGCTTGGCGGCGGGGCTTCGCCCCGCGCTGGGGGAACTCCTAGCGCTCCCCCAGACCCCCTTGCTACTAATGGCGGGGAATCTACAATTTCCCCACTAATTCATGGAAGAACCTATTCTATGCCACATTCTTCCGAAAGAATGAAGGGTCAGAATGCAATAAAGAATATGTACACACACACACACACACATAAATACATATAAAAAAAATTCGCGGGGGGGGGGAGGAATCCACCACCCCCAACCCCCCCCCCCCGAAAAAAAATCCTGGCTACGCCCATGTTGACTATGGTCACTTTGCTGCTGACCTGAAGACAGAGGCCTGCACTAACACATCAACATATCAACGCAAGTGGAACATTTGAGCTGTTTTGTTGGAGAACTTGAACTTTGTCGCCGTCAAGATTGTTATGTGTGATCGCAGACTACATTTGCAGCACCATTTTTGTCTGGGACTTCGCTTCATTAGAGACGTTATTGTTGAAGTCTTTTTGAATTATTATCATCGTTGTCATCATTGAATCAGACCTCATAGAAGAGATTCGTCGTGGAGGACAATGAACTGTTACTGCCAGATTAACTACACTCTAACCTGAGCCGTTACTTCCTGCTTTGAGTAACCGTGGAACAGTAAGTTTGACTGAACCGATATAATCATCTTCTGCGGACATTACACATGTGTTTAGTGATCACAACACTTTGCCGAAGTTGATCTACACTTCAGCGGTGAACCGAAGTCTTCGAGATTGCCAGGACAGAGGAGTATGAACTGACCACTGACCCTTGTGTGATACTTGTTGGCCGAAAGGGATTTCAATATAAAAGATACGTTTTTTTTTCCTTCTACTAGTTTGTTTAATTAAAATAGATTCTATATAACTCAGTGGCAATTTGCTAGTTTAGTGCTACCAGGTTAAATCAGGGTGAACCGGGAGTGTTCTTAAAATTGGGTATTTACTAGCAAGAAGCCCACTTAGGCCTATACGTAGGCTATAGTTGTAAAAATGTCTTCTATGTAAACGTGAATCTTTTTTTTTTATTTTAGTACCGTTATCTACTGTTGTATCACTTTTGTCTCTTATCTTACTGTCAGGCGAAAGTCTCATTTTTCGTAGATTTATTTTGTGTATATGTATATTTATTTCTTTATCGAATTTTTTTTTGGTGATAATCTACTTATTAATGAAGTAGGCCACATTTATTAAGATTTATCTAGCAATAATATAGATCCGAGGTGAGTATAGACAATTTGGTAGTATTATATTGTCTATGTAAGAAATACGTATTTTAATTTAAGCACATCGGTAGTTAGCCGATTGATGTAAAGGGTTGGTCATTGAAAAGTTTGAGCATATAATTAGTACTGTGTAGAGTACTTAGAAATTTTTCTGGATCAAATTTAAGTTTAAATCTAGACTAGATGCTAGGCATATATTGGTTTAATATATATATATATATATATATATATATATATATATATATATATATATATCAAGTACATTGATATTATAATGTGAGTTTATTGAGTGGTTTGTTGACATTATAGAGATAAGGTGAGAGTTTCACAATATATTGGGAAGTATAATACTTTTTACCAGTTGATCTAAGTACCTTTACTATATATAGAAATAGTGTTGTTGTGTAAGATTATAATAGTAATATAATGGATACAGCTCCAGGAGATGATAGGGCCTATGGATAATTTCAGTCAGCAAATTATTGCTGAAGCTAAAAAGTTATAGTTGAAAGGAAAGGAATTAATTAGCTATATACAACAAAAAGTAATTGTAGAGAATGAACGTAGACATAAAATGGAGTTAGAGAAAGCCAGGTTACAAAGGGAAGAAAGGGAGAATGAAAAACGAAGAGACTTGGAATTATTGAATACAGAGGTAGATAGAAAATTGCAAAATGATTTAGAAAAATTAAGTTTAAATGCTGAATCGAAAAAACAAAACACAAATACTAATAAGACTATCAATGGCAATAACACAAGTGATAATGTTCAGAGTGAAAGCACAAACAATAGTAGTAATACAAGTAATGGTAATAGCATGAATGAAAATAGAGATAACCAAATCACTAATCATTGGCTGAGAAAGAATTCGCAGTCCTTTCAAGAAGATAAAGACAATATTTCAGACTATTGAAAGCTTTTTGAGATCAAAATGAACAGTTGTAACATAAAAGAAAATGAATAGTCTCAAATCTTACTTGATTTTATTCAAGGTCAAGCATTAACTATTAGTCAAAACTATGACCACACCATTCAGAATAGTTATGATACCACATTAATGAAAGAACTTCTTAATGTCTATGGTCATAATTCCAGTGCATTTAGAAAAAAAATATTTTGGAAACTTTCCTAGTAGTCAGATAGATCCTCAAACAACAGTAAATCTTGAAAAAGATTATTTTAGTAAATGGATGTAATTTGAGCAAATAAATCAAAGTTATGAGTGACTTAAAACTTTATTATGATAGATAACTTTACAAACAAATGTGATTCTCAGTTACAGTCATTCATTCATAAAAGAGAGAAAACCATAAACTTTAGAGAACATAGTTACTATTATGAGAACATTCAGCATTGCTTATCCTAATAATTCATTTTCAAATAAAGACAAGAAACATGTAGATTTTGTAGGATATACTAAAGAAAATAAGTATAAAGATAGACATGAAAGCAGAAATGATAGAAATAGAGATAAACTAACTATAAAGAGATTATTTGTTTTAATTGTCAAGGTAGAGGACATATTGCTGCACACTGTAAAAAAGTGAAGTACAATTAACCAGAAAATAGGGACAGTTACAGAAAACAGTGTAGAAAAGTTGAGTTTAAAGATAATAGAAATAGTAGGGTTTATTTCACCAATGATTGGGACAGTAGAAAAAGTAGTGGTAATGAAGAAGTAGAAGAGATGAACTATTGTATGGGTTTAAAGAAAATAAATTTTGTTGAATACGAAACAGACAGAGTGAGAATACACTCTGGTTTTATAAATGGGAAACCTACAAGGTTTGTAAAAAATTCTGGGTGCAGTACAGTAGGAATTAAAGTAACTTAGTTAAACCAGATTGTTACTTAGTTTATGAGTAAAAAGTAAGGTTGATAGATGGCACTATAAAACGCTATCAAGCATGTAAAGTTTTCTTAGAAACATCATTTTATACTGGATATTGTAGAGGTTTAGCAATAGCAGGATTGACTAATGATTTGATTTTAGGCAATATACATGGACTAAGGGAGCTGACTCAAAGAAAGATAGATAGCTGGAATAGAAGACATGAATTTAGAATGAGACAAAGTAATTCTTATGGTAAAGTGAGAAGAAACATTATTTGTTTTAAATGTCATAGAAAGGGACATATAGCCAGACAATGTAGAAATTGTGACTATTCGGATAGGATTATGGGTATGACAGAAATTGTTATGGTGATGTCTATGATAGACAGTGTCAGAGGAAAGCCTCAGAAAAGATGCAGCTCTGATGAGTACCAGCTTACAAGGGAAAATTTTAGGTCAAATGTACCTTACCGAAAAAGAAATGGAGAAGCAGAACACAGTTGGAGAAAGTAAATTTGCATTATTTACTTATAAGTATATATATATAATATATGGTGTTTATAAGTATAATTTGAAGAGTTATAATTTTAAAGGGAGATAATATATATTGAGAGCTTACTGGAAAGAAAGTATGAGCAGAAGTATTATATTTTCTTTGTGTGTATTATGACATTGATTATTTGCAAATTTTAGATTCCAGAGGAAATGGTAAGCGAAGGAAGAAATAGGCTTAAATCTATTTTTGGGTTGGAAATGTAGGGGTGCGTCAAGTATCACTGTTTAAACGTTGTAATAAGTTGTCAATGGATGTTTCTTTTATTGTTTATATCCATAATAGGAAAATGTCATGAAGTTGTGATGATTCTAGGTGATCTTGAAGATGAACAGTGCGATGGTACTTGGCATCGTAAACAACGTTATTGTGGAGTGATGAACCTAATCTTGTACAACGTAACTTGAACCTTGTACAGCGTAACTTGTGGTAACTACAACGTAATGTTTCGTACTCATGGACTGTTACAGAAAGGTCACACTTTGAACTATATGTCACGTCATGTACCACATTCACCAGAAGAAGTCTTAGTGTTGAACTATATATCACGTCATGTACCAAATTCACCAGAAGTCTTAGTGTTGAACTGTGTGTGACAGGTGGGGAAATGTGACGTGTGTTTGGCGCGTTTAATGTCTAGGGGATGATTATTTTTAAAGCTACCACACACCAACCTATCAGCATATGAATCGGGAGCAGACACGCAACGAGACGAAGCAATGAAAGATAGATACAAAAGTTAAAATAAAGAATATTTATTTACATAAATATACATATAAGGATAAAAAGGGGGAGGGTTTGCATCTATCTCTAGTATATTCTATGTTTAATCATCACTCTTGCACCTTATAAGAGTATGTCACTTTGTCCTCTGACTTAGCTGGTATTCCTGTTGATGTCGCTGCTGGCTGTGTCCTGGCTTGAGGTTCTGCAGCTGGAGGTGGCGATCTAGCGGATAGAATGACGCCGGTGATTCAGTTCTTGTGGAGTCTCAATCTAAAGTTCTGATATCTGTAGTGGGCACATTAGGGCGGGTGGCCGGCTACCGTTGGCACAAGGTTACTGCGGGCAGAGCTGATCTGCCGTGGGCAGCGTAATGAGCAGAATATGTCCAGTGAGTTGCAGAGGCCTGGCTTAGCTATGACTTCTCGCACAGACCTTGGTCTATAGGGACGTCGCACCTAATAAATTAACAGGTGGGCTGTCGAATAGGCGGGCAAGGCCGATAGCGCCAAGTAGTAGAATTGACTAGATCAACGTAGGCAGTAGATGATACTCAATAGCAAGTGGGCGAGTGATCCGATAAATAGGCAGATAATGCCAAATGAATAGGCAGGTAAATAGGCAGATGATCCAAACAAATAGCTGGGTAGATCTCAGTAGGCAAGTGCAGTGCTGAATAGCACTAAGCACAAAGGCAGACACCTGAGGGAGGCTGCGGATAAATAAAGACAAGTTAGGATATGTCTCTCATGCATCTTATCGATGCCCTCGACTGAGGTGCATTCGTCAGCTTGGTAAAATTGCTTTAGAGCACAATGGGGAGATGATGACAAATGGGATTTGGAAAATAGATTACTGATAGTAGCGATATAAAAATGTACATATAAGGGGAAATAATAATCTCGGATAAACAACACAAGTTGGAAGAGAAAGAAGGGGGGGGGGAAGTGAAATGGGCGGTGGTCAGCGACCAAAACAGTTTGTTTACATACTACCGTCGATCGAGAACAATGGAGCGCGCTTGAATGGAGAGGGTGTCCGTTCAAGGGGCGCAACTCTCGTTAGAGTAATATGACTAAAGGGGGAGATAATTCATATATCTTTTCTAAACGCACTATTAGTGCGCTATTAAAAATATCAAGGCGGTCAGCCGAGATAAAGGAAATAAAATAAGATGTACAAATACATACATGGTTGCATCAACGTTCAATTGAGCAACGTAGCATTAATAGATTAATGCAATACATCAATAAATACATATGTCATGTTTATGTTTTCTACTTACGACAGTAAGAAATACACAATGCACTAATTAAATGTAAATGAAATAATAAAATACACATGATAAAATCCAGTGAGAAATATGCACAAAGTAATTAAGATGGAACTTGTGATTAAGTTCGGTTTACCACCAGGTATTCCTCTAGGAGTAAGAATAAATGAAGCAGTCCAGACTCGATAGCTCATCTCGAATGAGAAAATGAGAGGGTCTGACTTGATTTAATTTACTTTATATATAGGTCTGGACAATGTGGGCGGAAACAGGAAATGTCCTACCTAGGCGAAGAATTATCTTACACGTGGGTGAAGTCCGACAAGAGTCGCACGTTGGAGCGTCACGAGGCGTGTTGGTCAGAGTGATCTCCTAGATCAAAGAGAGACGTGGGAGAGGAAGGGGGGGGGGGAAGATTGACTCGCATTCCACCCAAGATGGTGTCCACTGCGGCTGTCAGACATCCTGCGGGTGAGATCAAAGAGATTGTGTTTATCTTTACCCCGGTCAAGGGAAGATAAATAAATGAAAGGACGCCAAGGTGGCGGACCAAGTCTAGCTCGAAGAGGTAAAGGTGGGGCGGGTTAAGTAAGTGGGGATAAGACGGGGAAATAATTAAAATAAAATAAGTAAATAATAGTAAAAAATGATTAATGCTGTGATAAGTATGAGTGACTCTGACAGCAAGCTTTTGACTTGTCACAATAATCTTAAGCTATATGCAGAAACCAAACAAGTTACACACCTTCGTCAAGATAGTGACGATATCTGTATGTCTTTTGGCATCAAAAGCATTAAAAGAGGCAATGCAGCCAACACTAACATTGCATTTGAAGGCATCAAGAATGTAACTCTGCCTCTCTTTATACATATATTGGGGAAAACAGAATGCCAAGATAAACCATAAAAAATTACAAGATGTTTTTTTTTTGTAAATATAAGCAGAGAGTAAATAAAATTCTTAACACAAAAATATCTGGCAAAAACATCATCACTGCAATAAATAAGCTGGGCCGTCCTAGTGCTCATTTACACGTTCGGTGTCATCAAATTAACTGACAGCGATCTACAAGACATTGACAGACTTAAGAGAAAACTACTAACCAAATTTCGATGTTCTTACCTATACCATAAGGTTATAGCTGCCCAGGTAGAATGAAGTATTAAAGAAAATCTTAAGTGTGTAAGATGCATTTGTAAAAAATACGATCAAAACTGCACGTTTCCAGCAATGAACTAGTTTCCTTCATAGACAAATACGACTATAAAGCAACCCCTCTGAACCTACACAATGCTAGTGTTACTGTAGGTTTTGACGTCGCAGCGCATGAGATTCGCCAATGAGAAGAAAAAAACAACTCCACGGAATATTCCCGGATTTATTAGATAGGGACAATATTGACAAGGCTGATTCCTTCTGTGACAAGTCAAAAGCTTGCTGTAAGAGTTACTCAAATTTATCACAGCATTAATTATATTTTATCATTATTTATTCATTTTATTTTAGTTATTTTCCCGTTCTATCTCCAATTTCCTCACCCGCCCCACCTTTTCCTCTTCAGGCTAGACTTAGTCCACCACCTTGGAGATAACTAGGCCGCGTCTTTTGACTTATCTCCCATTGATCGGGGAAAGATAAACACACAGTCTCTTTTATCTTACCCGCCGGATTTTTGACGGCCGCAGTTTACACCACCTTTGGTGGAATGCAAGTCAATCTTTCTTCCCCTCCCCTCTTCTACGTCTCTCTTCGATCAAAGAGATTACTCGGGTCGACACGCCCCACGACACTCCAAGGTGCGAATCTTGTCGGATTCACCCATGTGAGAGATAATCTTTGGTCAATTGAAACCAGACCAGCTCATTTCTCTATCGCTGGCAATCGAATCTGGAATACTTCATTTATTCTTACTTTTAGAGGAATACCTGGTGCCTCCCTCAGGTGTCTGCTTACGCCCAATTGCCTATTTATTTGGTATTGTCTGCCTAGTCAACTGCCTATTTATCGGATCAATCACCTATGTACTTAGTGCTATTCAGCACTGCGCTGCCTATTTGCTATTGAGTATCATCTACTGCCTAAGTTGATCTAATCAACTCTACTACTTGGCGCTATCGGCTCTACTTGCCTGCCTTTTCGACAGCCTACCTGTCAACTTATTAGGTACGACGTCCTTATAGACCCAGAGTCTGTGCGAGACGTCATTCTACGCCAAACCCTCTGCAACTCACTGGACTTATCCTGTTAACTACGCTGCCCACAGCAGATCAGCTCTGCCCGCAGTACACTTGTGCCCACGGTAGCAGGCCACCAGCCCTACTGTGCCCACTACAGATATCAGGACTTTGGATTGAGACTCCACAAGAACTGTATCACCGGCGTCCCTCTATCCGCTAGAGTGCCACCTCCAGCTGCAGAACCTCAAGCCAGGACACCGCCAGCTGCGACCCAAGCAGAAAAACCAGCTAAGTTCAGAAGACAAAGTGGCATACTCTCTTATTAAGTGCAAGAGTGATGATTAAATATAGTATTGATTAGAGATAGATGCAAACCCTCCCCCTTTTTTTTCTTCTATGTAAATATTTATGTAAATAAATATTCTTCAATTTTTAACTTTGTATCTTTCTTTCATTGCTTATCTCGTTGCGTGCCTGCTCCCGATTTATATGCTGACGGGTTGGTGTGTGATAATTTAAAAAATAATCATCCCCTTGACATTAAACCAGCCAAACACACATCACTTTCGCTAACCTGTCACACCTTTCCATGACTCAAAGCAGGTTATGTTCACCTTAAAACCGAAGGCTTTGTTACAGCGATACAGGGCAGAGAAATTAGGAAAAAAAAATTACGAAAAAGCATTTCCATCACTAGAAAAATTCTTAGTAGACATTGTTAAAGGGACTACAAACAATAAAATAAACGGCCTATGTTGCTGAAAATTGTTCTTAGGCCCACTAAGTGTCAGAAGCGAATAGCCCAAATTTTTAGTAAAACAAGGTTACAAAGACCGTTTGTGTGGAAACATAAAACTCAAAATCGGCTCCCGAAGTAGTCCACCTAGAGTCTTCACCAGGATTCGAAAACGGGACTTCCGGTTCCAAGTGCTTTACCATTCAGCCACAGCATCTCCATATATTCATTTAGCGTACACTAATATCTTTTTAAATAATAATTATTAACCTTATCCATACATTCAAAATTAATAACATGTTACATGTAATAAAGAGAAATAAAAAAAAATATTCTTCTGACAAAATTAGATAAATTGACAACACGAAAAAAAAAAAATCTTGACCCTTTTAAGCTACAGTTGTGTACAAATGACTTAACAAGACAATAGAATATATAAATATATATTACATGGACTGCCAACACTAAGGTAATTAAACATAAGTTCCATTTACCGAGGCGCCCTTGGTTGCATTGGTAAATTGACTTCTGGTAGATGTTTTTACTATATAAAGAAACCATTCCCAAAGAATATGAATGGAAACGTAATTGTCATATACGATGTTACAGAGGTAAGTGTGCTCACATCAATTTGTGACTTAGATCTATGACTGCAAAGCTTTGTAACTGATTTTCTTAGCCAATATAGACTAATTAGCCTGTATTTCGTGTATTTTTGTTTACGACATTGATTGTCTGCTAATTGGTGCTGCCAGTTTGGATTGTTTTTCTTTTTTTTTTTATCACATTTGATAATTATTATTATTATTTTTACAATGTATATTTTAAATATGATAAGCTATTTTCTGAAAGAGTCAATACATTTTTGAGAGTGTCATTTATTTACTTTGTATATAATGGGTGATATAGGCCTAAGTTAATTCTGTGAATAAGTCAGTCTAAGTAAACTAACAATGGTGAGTCAATAAGCCTACACTCTTACATCTATACCAACTTTTGTTCAGATCTACACCTATTTTTTTTTTATTCAATTTGATTTTCATTTCAAGATAATGTGCATTTTTATCTATAGTAATGGAAAATCAACCATAAAAAATAAAATCAATGATGTACGTATGACTAACTGAAAAATCGGCATAAAAATTTCGGCCTTCAAGTTATTCGTTTTTTTTTTACTAACTAGAATCTCTAATAACATCCAATTCTTCTATAAGCTATAAAAAAATCTGATATTGTTCCAAATATTTCCAAATATTTTTTCGCCCAATAAAATTCTAGAATCATTAGGCCCTATTTCAATAGAAAGTGATTGTACACATAAACATGTAGACTTTTACCCAGATGTAGTGACCTATGGCTATTGTTATGACATGATTTCGGGAATAAGGGGAAAGTTTTACGTAGTGACAAGTGACGTGACAGATAATTAAAAACAAGAACTCTCTAGGTGACGCTTTAGAAAGAAAACGCTTTCTTATTTACAGTAAGAATAAGAAGAATTATATAGACGGATAGTAATAGCGGAAATCGGAAGGTTTCCGTATTAAGTATTAAAAGTGTTTGCTAGATCCTGTTTGTACAGCCAAGTCGGCAAAGAAAAGCCAGTGAGGTCATGGACTCGTAGACTTAGGAGGTAACGAGATATAAATGTGTAATTTGTAAACGCCCATACGTTTGGGGCATCGTGTTGAAGTCTATAGTTCTATATCGAGAAGGCTACAGTTTTGTGGAAGGGAAGAAAACCGTCCTGTCGAAGCCGTACTGAAGAGATATAGCCAGCCCGGCATATTGAGAAAGAACGTTGAAGGTCACCTCTGCATGACCAAGATCGACCGTTGAGGTCACACTAAAGAACTTTTGACTTAGGAGCCATCCTCTTCTTACGGCACTCAAGTACAGTAGTGCTATACTGCTCTGCTGATCGGTTGAATCTGTGCTACACGCTAGATAGCCAGATAGCCGGTATTTTAGCACTGGACTCTGACTTTGTCGCTGTGTCAACTGTTGGACCGTTTCAGTTTCGCTTTGTACAGACGACCACCTGGGATCACCGTGCCTGCGTCGAAACCAGCAACCGGAACCAGACGCTACGCCACCGAAGAACCGGAGCCAGACGACAGATCACCGAGCACCAGAACCAGACGCCGTACCACGGAAGAATCGGACCCGTTGCAGACCAGCACCAAAGGACCGTGGCGAGCCGAGACGTTCGCTGTCTTTATCTCACCACTAGTGAAGACATCGCCGTGAGCCTTGCCGCCGGGACAGACGTTAGCGTATGAAGAGTGGACCGAGACTGACTGTGGGGTTATCGCCTTTTCTTAGACAGATAAGTCAAGTGTTATTTAACTACTTTCTCCTTAGAATAATTAGAGTCTGTAAGGAAGTGACCACTGGCTTAGATTATCACTACCAGGTTAAATCGTGGTGGATTGGGGATATCCTTAAAATTAGGTGTAATCTAGCAAGAGGTCCATAATATATGTTTAGCTGTTTATTCGTCGTGTATGTGATTGTGAATCATTTATTTAAGCATATTTTTGTAGTAACGTTGTGTATTAATTGTTTGCAATACTCCCATCTTAAGTCTTACTGTCAGACGAAAGTCTCATCTATAGTTTGGTGTGTATCGTATTTAGGTTTATGGTCATAGTTTATTTGTATGAGTAGTAAGTTATATACACTCCTGGCTGTGAAAGCAGGTAAGAAGTAACTAAGATCTAGCGTAATCAAGACTAGAGCTAAGGAACAATCGAGGTGAAACCTGATTGCCCATTTGTAATTTTGGTATTTGTAAATAGACAGGTTGGTCTATTTACCGGCGACTCTTGTTGAGTAACACGTAGTCGGTTAAGTGTGCGTGTGTCACAATTCGTATTCAGTCGGGTCAAAGTGTAGCCTACACACTTGTACCAAGGAAACTAAGTGTATCTTGGGAAAGGGTAGAAGTGATTATTAGTTTAAGTTGGTAGTCTAGACGCCAATGGTCTAGAGGGACGAATTTAATTCGGTTGAAGTGAGAAATATTAGGAAGCCGCGGAGCGAGGTTAAGCTCAAAAGGTAATTCTATTTATAGAACATAAAGGTAATATGGCAACTACTTCAGATTACGACCTAGAAGATTTTAGGAAAAATTCGATTCAAGAGGCCAAGACGGAACTAGAACTGCGCGGCATAGAACTAACTGCCTATTTGCAGCAGATGGTGGCGGCGGAAGCAGAACGATTGGAGAAGGAGAGAATTAGAGAAGCAGAACGCTTGAAGAAGGAGAAAAAGAAAAGCAGAACGCTTGGAGAGAGAGAAAGCTAGAGAAGCTGAAAAAGTCAGTGAAAAAGAAAAAGAAGAAGCAGACCGCATAGAGCGGGAACGAGTTAGAGATGCTGAAAAGTTGGAGAGGGAAAAGGTTAGAGAGGCGGAACGGGTAGAGAGAGAAAAAAAGGAAGAAGAGGACAGATTAGTAAGAATTCAAGTTGAACAGATGAGGATAGAGGCTGGTGTAAGAGTGTCCACCGAAGTGAACAGCAACAATAGCGCCAACATAGAAAACCAGAGTAGCGCCGCACGAATCAAGAAGAAGATACAACCTTTTGCGGAAAAAAAATACGACATTGGCGACTATCTGAAACGCTTTGAAATCAAGCTAGCGAAGTTTAATGTCCAAGAGAAGAAGTGGTCCAAAATATTGTTGGGCTTCGTACATGGGAAAGCCCTCACGATTTGCAAAACCACGACCACTCGATGCAAAACTGTTATCATGTGCTAAAAAAGGTACTGCTAAACGCATACGGGCACAACGCGGCAACATTCCGAAAGAAGTACTACGAGAATACACCATCCAGCCAAGTTGATCCACAAACAACCATCAACCCAGAAAAGGATTTCTTTAATAAATGGCTCGGATTCGAGAATGGGGAGAACACCTACGAGGGGTTGAAGAACTTTATTCTGATTGACAATTTTATCAATAAGTGCGACCCTCAGCTACAGTCCTTTATAAAAGAAAGAAAGCCCAAAAGTAATTGAAGACTTGTAGAAATCATTAGGAGCTTTAAAAACGCTTAAGCAAACAACCAAATTTCATTTATGTTATTGACCTGGTAAATTATGTAAAGAGAAATGATGGTAATGATAGGGATTATGGTAGGAGAAATGAAAGGGCCAGGGAACGTGGGAACAATGGTCGGGATGAGGGCATAAAGGATAGATCCTGGGAAAATGAAAACAATAGCAGGGAAAGTTTGGATAGGAGAATAGATAGACCTAAAGCGGGTGAAAGAAACCTTAGGGATGTGACATGTTTTAACTGTTTTTAATTAGAAGGCCGCTCGCGGGCTATAGCGATGAATGAAGAGATGTTAACTCCAGTTGGAGAGAACAATTGTATGGGTCGTGCAGATAGCTGATATGATATAACGATATACGACCATAGTATGTACATAAATATGTAAAAAGGTTATCTCAATTGTTTCAGTTTTCATCTATTAACTTGTCTAATATCCATAGCTAGACGAGTGATATACTTTCAGATAGTGTAATTTGGTTATTATTAGATTGGCTAAGTTTGGTTACTTATATTGGGTAGTATGTATGAATTGGATGTATGGATGTATGAAAATATAGGGCATTTATAAGGCGACGATGTATCAAGGAAAAGTAAGTTTTAAATTTTTTTTTGGTCGTTATTGATTATAATCATACATCAGTAAAGAGTTAGGTCGCGCTGGGACAAGTAAGTGGAGAGATAAAATTAAATACACTTGTAAATGCCCGGGGAGGGGAAACGTTAGGTGTATAGTGGGAGAAAGAGTATATATCAAATAGAACACTATTTATGTAAAGGCCCCTTTTTAAAGTTGATAAAATAAGAATTTGTTGTTATAAAAATCTGGCTATGCCTATAGCACTGTTAACAAAATTATGACTAAAATATTATGAACCTGAGTTGCTAGATTCATCCATGGAACTATACCATCTTTGTACGTCTGATAAACCCAGAGAATGAAGATATAGAATCTAGCTCTAGTTGACTTTAGACTAGATCTAGGATAAATCTCAAGCCTAGATGATCAGCTTCATCCTACCTTGATCGTGACATGATCATACATAATGATTAATCTGACTTCCAGACTTGTTAACTTCGTCGTAGGTGTCTTAGCATTATTTACCTTCGCTTAGCTTCTTCTTTGTGAATCATGAATGGAAGTGCTCACAGATCGTTCTTTAAACTACGATCATTAAACTATATGAAGATCTACTTTAGATTTACTAACGACTCTAAGCTATATCCTATTTTTACCCTTTACCTAGTTGATATCTATATTTTATATCAATATAAGAATAATAGACCTAGACTCTTTTATCTATGATCTAGATCATCTCGCTGTAGATCTAGAATCTGTATCTAGATCTATTTCTATACTCTGATTATACAGATTAAATGTTTCTGATGATCAATACTACTGTCAACAGCCATTGCCCATTAGCATACTCATGTACTAGATCAAGCTCTATTGATCACAACTCATATTGCCTAGATATAAACAACTGTACTAGATTGGACTAGAAATTCTAGTTGGTTCTATTTTCTTTTTTCATTATTCTCACACATTCCAGTTGGTACCAAATTGTGCTACTATTCACTGTAGTTCTAGATCTTAACTTTTCTCTTAAGTACCAAAGAAGTACACAAAGGATGTTGAATGATACCCAAAGGGCTCTAATTGCTACCATTCATTATGAGGATTCAAGGATTTACCCAGTGACTGCCAATGTGTGTTCTTGTTGTTTTCAAAAGAGTTTGCATCCAATGCCAGAAGCTGTATAAATACATTTAACAGTAAGTTTTTAATTAATTAATAATTTATTTTTAAACAGTATTTAATTTGTAAGAATCCATAAGCTATTTTCTAAGTTAATATTTACACAATATTGTTGTTATGTTGTAAATAAAACATATTATATTCCCTCCAGCCTGTGCAGTGTATTTTTAAAGTCAAAATTGGCTCATGCAGGTCAATACCATTCTTTTGTTATCTAAGGTGTTTTCCTTCAAATAATACTTTCTTGCATAAGAATTAAATATATAGTGCAACAATTTTCTATTAGAAGTACATATTAACCAGTTATCTTGGTGGAAAAGGATGAGTTGAGAAAATGCGTAAAGAAAGTCTTTATAAATTATTGAACTAAATCACTATAAATTTTTTGAGATTTTTTAAATAACAATTTTATTATTGCTCACATTAAAAACAATTGTTCTTTTCTGCAGATGTATATTTTAAGAAGAAATGATGTTTTCTTATCCCTAAGAGTTTATCAATAGAATGGATGCCACAAAACTCACTTGGTACTTACTTCCAGTAAGTAGGGCAGCTTAAAATTTAATACTTTAATCTTAGCCAAATTAATGCATGACATAAGAGCATGTGGGGAAAAAATCTCAATCAGTGGTTAAAAAAAAACAGCATTGTCCAACCATTTCCAGTGATTGGAATTTTCCTAAAATTTCCCCTGAGCCATTTTTTTTTTACATTTTGAATTATTTTTATTACCCTTTTATTAAGAAAGATGTAGCTAAGGAAGCACAATTCTAACTAGTTCAGACAGCCTTTACCAGTGATGCCCAAAATACAGCCAGCGGACCTGAGATGAACTCCAATTGGTGACAAGGCAGGGAGACCTAGGTCTCCCGTAGTGCCCTGGTAATGAACTCTGCTGTTTGGCGTAGTGCCTCGTAGCTTCCATACAAACTTAGTGAACCACTAGATACGTCCTCCCGCAGCTCGCGGAGCTGCGGACACTCTTGCAAGACGTGCGCCACCGTCTCTTCTGATTCCCCGCAGTGTCGGCAACGGGCATCAAAATTTGGCCGGAACCGGGCGAAGTACGCACCTATGGGGCAGTGTCCCGTACGCCACTGCGCTATTGTTGTTTGTTGCGACCTTTTTAGCCTCCACCACGGGTCCTCTCGATTTGGGCGGCGCATGTGCTGCCAGACTCCCCTGGCAGTGTTGGAGTCATCCCAGGATTTCAACCACTTTTCATGTACCCACTCTCGTATTACTGTCGTAGCCTGTCGGAACGTACTTGGCGATTCGAAAGCGGGCACGGCCAGCGCTCCTTCTCGTGCTAGAGCATCAGCCACGGCATTGCCCTTCACGCCGCAGTGCGAGGGCACCCACTGCATAACGATGACAGCTCCAATAAGCAGGCGGATGTTATTTGCTGCGCCTAATGCCTCTTCCACCAATTTGGACTTTCCCCCTAAGCCAGCCATGGCTTGGAGGCAGGACTGGGAATCGGTAACCATTACAACGGTAGTCGCAACGGTTATCTTTTCTCGCAGTTTTTGGAGCACGTGTTTTAGGGTATTTGTAATCGCCGTTAATTCTGCATCAAAGCTACATGCGGCGAGGCCGCATGTGTCTGACAGCTTTTCTGGGTCCAGGTCTGGGTAACAGATATAGGCCCCATACCCAGCTCTTACGGGGTCCTTCATGACCGACCCGTCTGTGTAACAGTATATGGCATCGGCCGGGTAGGTCTTTAGTGTTTCCAATGCCATTTTCCTTAGTAGGTCCGGGTGTGTGTGTCTTTTTGTGGCCCTCTCCAACCCATGTATAGTGAAATTTATGGGAGGGATGGGCTGTCTCCTCCAGGGCGGGCACGTGCTTTTCCGTCTAATTGGGACCCTGTCAGTGGAGAGGCCAGCTTGTGCACTCAAATTTGTAGCGCAGTGCATAAATGATGTCCGTTTTATCCTATGTTTCTCTCTCCAATGACTGACTAAAGTGTGGGTCGGGAGCCCTGGTTCGCCCCTTTTGTAGCGTTCCAGGGCAGTTAGCACGGCGCGCTCTCCTCAGGCTGAGAGGAGCCACGTTGAACATAATTTCTGCAGCGGAAGTTGGGCTCGATCACTGTAGAATCTACCAGGAAAAGTGAATGGATCTTTATTTTTTTTGTGTAGAATATGATAATAAGCCAACATCTTTGTTTATAAAAGAAAGTGTAGCTGTTAAAAAAACAACAACATATGAACGGTGTTGTTTAATGTGTGTATGTGTTTAAATGTTGACGTTAGGAAGAGATAAGTGATTAGTTGTGAATGATGCAACATAAGTGACATTGTCGTCACTTAGTCTATGTGAGGGGAGACGACTCCAGAAAGTAAGACTGAAAGCTTATGTTATTGTAGTGAGTTAGATTTTGTTAAATGATATTATTACATAAGTCTATAGCAGTTATTTAATCATTTAATCTCATTTCAACTTGATTTTGTTATAAATAAAGTTTTATCTAGTTTCTTACAAAAGGAAGTTATTCAAATTATTTGAAATTTTATTAGTTAAGATATATTACGCCTACAACGGTTTAGTTGTCTACTAGCAGTTTGGAGGACTTACTAGTTGTCACATTTTAAGTGGAGAAATGAAGACTTTTTTGCCGTCGCTTAAAAAAAACAAATTTCCAATATCGTATTTAAGGGATATGTTTCTAATCAAGTAGCTTCAGGTTAATTTAAATTCTTTTTTGTACCTTTTCCTTTGGTGTGGCCCCTGACACGAGTGTCGGAAATTTAAAAGGCCCGCAGGCCAAAGTAGTTTGGGTATCACTGGCCTAGACCATTTAAAAAGCTACAAGTTTAAAAAGAATAAAAGCAGTCTTTGACTTCTCCCTTTAAATTTGCAATGGGGTGGAGTCAGTAGATTTTCCGACATCTTGAGTAACTCTGTCTCTACTGTCTGATTTATAAATCTCTTGGTTGCCTCCCTTGATAGGCCAAAGCGTACGTGACCTTGTGGGTAGACTGTCCGATATAGCTCTCAATTTATCATTAATCTCTCCCTTGAACTCTAGTCTTCTACTTCTAGCGAGAGTGAAAGCACTTACGTGGTTCACTTTCCGCTGCCACCATGTTAAGTATGTCCTGAAGAATTGAGTCAACAATTGTCGTAGTTGGACCGAACACTTTTAATCATCACCATAGGACGCCATCTTAGGCCGGAAGGAAGTGTTCACAACAAAAGACGCATAACTCACAAAGACTAAGGACTATAACTTACATATCAACTATTAACAATATGTTCATATTTTAATGTATGCATTAACAAATTTTGTTTCAAACACTCATTACAATATTAAATGACTCTATTTATCTGGATTATATCAGCATGCTTGTGGAGTAAATTTCCTTAAGCTATTTTTAAGTATGTTCGCTTCAATTTCAAGTGCATTTAATGATTCATTAAGTTTTTAAAATATTACTTAATAAAATTTCAAAGATTAAATATTGTTATTATTATACTATTCCTTTTTTGTAATATGTTTGCATCTATTTTTGTTTCATAATATGTTCCCATAGCATTTTTTATGTAAAAGTTCTAAAATACTTTACTATACTCCTAATATACTTTTTAAAGGACTGTTTTGTTAGATGTTTTCAGAATTGATTTTACCTGTTAAGAACTTAAACATATGTAAGTTTTGTACTATATGATACTAAGATTGGAATTGTGACTTATGAATTTAATGTATATTTTTTCTATTCCATCCATATTAATATTTTGGCAAAGTTATTTGAAAATAATTTTTAACATATATTGTTTATTGTATAATATACATTTAGTAAATAGTTGTCCAACTTGAAAAAAATTATATACTCAATTATTAAATATTTTGTTGCTTTTATTAAACTGTAAATCTAAGCTGAATCAAGTTAATTAGCACACTAAAAAGATTTAAAAAACAATACTGTATGCTTTGAATAACATAGGACTTAAAGAATTTTGACATATTAAAGTAGATAGCATATCATTACTTCAATATTCACAATAAATGATAGCCATATTCAATTTTAATTACATGTTCAGACTATTAAATTTTATTATTTAAATTATAGCAACTTTCTCTTTCAGTCAAGCTTAAGATACATTCCTGTAAAAAGGCTATAATAAATTAATGTTTATGTAGTATTGTTCAGACACTTATAAGTTTAATCATCTATACTTCTAAAAACAAACTAATGTTTGTAGGGTTTCATTTGTTTGCAAATCAAATACAATTGCGAATCAAATATGTATTAATATCATTATCATTTTAAACAATAAATACTGAAGATAACCATTTAAATTTCTTATGTATTCTCATTTCATAAAACGCAATTAGAATATTACCTGAAATTTCATTCCATCATTGTAACTGTAACTGGTTTCATAAAAAAAATGGAGTGATGACTGGGTTGACTATACATTTTTGTAAAATAATGCATCAATGAATGTAGCTTATACTGTTCTTTTCCTAATCTTGGAATGTGTGGACTGATAATTTGCTGTTGCATTATGTTTTCATAAGTCATCGTTCCGACCAGAATTTATGCCCATGCATTCATCTTCACGACTAAAGGAGACCATATAGAGAAAATAAATAATTCTGCACCCCTAAGCTGTTGTTGCCTTAATATTATATTATTTTTTTTAATTCTTAATACATTTATTCTAAATATATAAATAAACCTTTCCCTTTCCCTTATTCAGTTAGACCGTTGGGACACCAAGCAAAACTTATGGATCGTCTTTCTCCATTCCTCTCTGTCTTTTGCCTTGTTTAGAACCTCTTTTAATGGCAGGCCCGTCTATTCTTTTATGTTGTCCTCCCATCGCTTTCTCCGTCTGCCTTTTTTTCTTTTACCTAAACTGTTCCATGAAGGACGGTCTTTGCGAGCCCCGCAGATCTTGTAACATGGCCATAGATTTTAAGCTTTCCTTTTTTTTTTTACAATAATAAAGCAACGCCAATAATGTGAACATCAGGAATAAAATTTGTGACCCTAACATTGAACTTATGTGTGACACACTTAGGCCTTACTACTTGCCTAGAGAATTCACCTAGGTGTGTGTTGTTGTGTACATACCACCGACGGCTGACACAGCGACTGCGTCGGAAATAAGTTTTGATGTGCTTCACAATGTACAATCAAAACACCCGGACTCTGTTTGTATCGTAACTGGAGATTTCAACAACCTAAATATTGACAACACACTGTCAAACTATTGCCAGTATGTCTCCCTCACCATAAGGCAGGGCAGAACGCTCGACAAATGCTACGTAAACATTAAGCAGGCTTACAAATGTAAAAGTTTGTTCCCAATTGGAGAATCTGACCATGTATTACTCCATCTTATACCAAATTACAAACCTACTCTTAAAACTAGAAAGAGAGTTATAAAAAACGGTCAAGATGTGGTCTGAAGAGGCTGTAGAAAAACTACGAGGATGCATTGAGAAAACTAACTGGGAAATCCTTATTGAGAACTGTCCAGACATAAACGAACTAACAGAAACTGTTAACTCATACCTATCATTCTGCGAGGAGTTAACAATTCCAACAAAAACAATACAAGTCTATGGAAACAATAAGCCCTGGATGACCAAAAAAATCAAACACCTTATTACTGAAAAGAAAACAAAGTATAAGGCTAGCAACTAAGAGTTTATAAATGCTAAAAATAAACTGAGAAAAGCAATAATTGAAGGGAAAAAAGCATACAAAGAAAAAATTGAGAATTTCTTTGCCAAGAACAACTCAAAACAATGCTGGGAGGGATTAAAGAAAATAACAGGCTGCGCCTCAAAACGAGAACAAATTTTAGTGGCTGATGATGAGAAATTCGCCAACGAACTAAATTATTTTTATTCTCGTTTTGACAAAGAAGATTTTGTTGATCTACACAAAGAACTTTTCAACACTTTGTCCAAAGGAAAACAAGAGCCCTACGTCAATTTTGTAACTGAGGATGAAGTGACCTTGTGTGACAAGAGGGAAAATAAGGGTGGCTACCTTTATTTTTTTTATTAGAGTTAGCCCCCTTTAGTACTTGATTTATGTCCCTGTCAATTGTTTACGAGTGCCACTCTCTCTTGAGCCTTTCAACTGACCAGTGTATTTTGAATTAAATCTATATACTGTTTAAGTCATACTTGTGTTGTACAATTGTTGTGTTACTCAAGAGGAGTGTGCCACTGTTGTGGGAAGAGTATTTCGATAATGAGCTAAGTAGATTTTATCAATTTGTTAGTACTAAATTGATTTATGTAAATGGTATAGGTCTACTTAGTCTCTTATCCTCTTCTGTATGTTTTTTTTTGAAAGACATATTTTGTTTAGATACGAGACAGTAGTGGGTCTCATGAATGACGTCATTTCATTGTTGATGTATGTATGATATTATTGTAAACCATCTTTTTGGTTTTTCGGCATAAGACATTATTGTGCCTCTACGATGGTGGTCCTTCATTATATTGACCGGAAACTGTCTTGCTACTTTGCTTAGTTTCATTATGTCATTTTAATTTGGTGAGCCTTTATTGCCATTTATATTTTTCATGATCTTTTCCTTTTGTTTGTAAATAAACTCCTTTTTTTTTGTTGCAACTGAAATCTCAGAATTATTATTTGTTTGTCTCGGTAGTATTATACATCTAGAGGCTATAGTTATTAGCCTAGATAATATAATTGGGACCACAAAGTACCACTGGACTAACTTGCCAGTACAGTACAGGTCACTGGTCTTATGACCTATCCTAATTTTAGGTCACACCTTGTTATTTAAAAGAGTAGACGTAACAAAAGCTTCTGGACCAGACAAAATTAGTGGCAAGCTGATCAAGCTATGTGCGGAGCAAATTTCTTCTATCTTCTGTCATATCTTTAACCAGTCATTGAAAACGTGCGTAATTCCAAACATCTGGAAAACTTCAGAAATCATACCAGTGCCTAAGAAACCAAAAATAGATTGCTTAAATGATTTCCGCCCAGTAGCACTAACACCTATTGTTATGAAATGTTTTGAAAAATATATGCTTAAACAACTTGTACCAAAAGTCAATAACAGCCTAGACCCTCACCAATTTGCATACAAAGCAGCTAGAGGAACTGAGGATGCCATTCTATTGCTTTTGGACCATCTTTATAAGCATCTCGATATACCCAAAACCTACGCACGAGTCCTCTTCGTAGATTTCTTTTCGGCTTTCAATACCATACAGCCACATTTAATGATAAACAAACTGAGTAACTTAAATGTAAGCCTTTACGTACAAGCATGGGTTCTAAACTTTTTAACCCAACGGCCCCAGTATGTTAAAGTCAACAACACCAAATCGTCAACTGGAGTACTATGTACGGGTGCTCCACAAGGTTGTGTGCTTTCTCCTGTACTATACACTCTTTACACTAATGACATAAGAAGCATCTATGACTCAGTTAAACTCATTAAATTCGCTGATGATACTGCCATAGTCGGTCTTATTTCAGGAGACGAAACTCAGTATCGAAGCTCGATAGAAGAGTTTACAAACTGGTGCACCGACAACTTTCTAGAACTGAATGTAACAAAAACTAAAGAACTTATAATAGATTTTAGAAAGAAAAAACAAACTATACGTGAACTACAAATAAACACTACATCTATAGAACAAGTAAAGGCATATAAATATCTAGGCGTTATCATCAACAACAAGCTTTCATGGGAAGACCTCCTTGGAACTCTGACAAAGAAAACAGCCCAGCGACTCTTTTTTTCTATACAAACTCAACAGTTTTAAATTAAACAAGAAGATCCTTGAGACATTTTACGGCGCAACTGTACAAAATCTGCTAACATACGGAATAAGTTGTTGGCAAGGCAACGCCTCATCTAAACTGTTGCAACGTCTAGAAAACATCATTAAAAAAGCATCAAAAATTACACTCACTACATTACCACATTTAAAGGAACTTTTTGAACAAACGTGCCTAAGAAAAATCGAAAAAATCTTGGAAGACAACGGCCACCCGCTCCATCAGAACTACGCCAGGTCGTCGCGAAGTGGGCGACTGCTGTCAATCAAAACAAGAACGGAGCGGTACAAAAACTCGTTCGTACCTCACTCTGTCAGACTCTATCACCGCCACTCATTGATCAGGGAACATGAAATGCACCCAGATACCTGTTTGTAGTCGCTGAATGAACTCTTCATGTTGTCTGTTGTATTTATGTGTATGTTTCTGTTGTGTTGTCTTTATATGAGAAACGAGTCCTTGTAATCACAACAAATTTCCGTAAGGATCAATAAAGAAGTCTTAGTCTTAGTCTTAGCAGGTCATCATGGGGTCCGATCGCTGCAGTAACTCTTGTCTCGAATCTCTTGGTTTATGATGCGGTCTTTGAATGCGATACCTAGGATCCTTCTGTAACATCTCAATGCCAATGCTAGGATCCTCGTCTCAGACTCTGCAGTCAGCGTCCAAGACTCGCAAGCATATAAAAATGTGGCCATGACCAGTGAGCGCATCAGTTTAATTTTTGTGCCTTTGTCTTTCAATATTATTTTAAGCTGTAAAAGGGCTACTAAGGATAGTGCTATTCGGCCCAAAAGTTCGGGTTTCTTTCCCTCATCTGAGACAATAGCTTTGAGGTATTTGAAGCTGCTAACACTAGATAAATTTTCACCACTAATACTGATGCCCCTTTTAAAGCCCAATTGGCTATTGGTCATGTACTAAATATATCTAGATCTGGGCTCTATTCTTATTTAGACTGTCAAGTGTAGACCGCTATAATGAGGATATGTCAAAACTGCGCCATATAAAAGTAATTCGTTATTTTTTTAAAACTTAAACTAAAACAAGGTTCGTATCAAAATTCTTTTTTTTTAAAACAACATTTGGATCAGTATTCTATTCAAAGAGTTAGTTAATAAATGGAAAATATATTTTATAACGATTCATTGACACTTTTACCATTGTGAGTTTAGATGCAAATTTGTTTTTGTACCAATGCGCGTATCTATGAATGAAACTTGAATTATTAATGAAAAAGTCCATGACCTTTTAAAAATTAATGCTAGTGGTACATGTATGGCTGTTAGTTTTTTTTCCCCAAAAGTTGTATATAGCGTCCAGCCCAAAAGATGTCCAGTTGTGAGTTTTTGATATAGCTTCTGAGATTTCCTTTACTGTGAAATCCTCATCAGGCATTTCTGGTATTAGGTTGTTTGTAATTTTGATTTTCTCGACCCAGTCAGCCTGCACCGTATAATGCAGAGGGTCGGACCAAAGCTACGCCCAATAGTCGATAAACGCGCTGTTAAGTGCTATCAGTGTTTTTAATTTTGTCAGCATCATTATCAGCTAGTTTATAAAAGAACTGTTTCCTTTTAGTGGTTTCGTTGTAGCGCTTTAACCTAGCTCCCTTTAGTTTAACGTTCTGTGTCAGCGTATCTTTCAGAGATAAGAGCTTTGTGTGGCTATCACAGTCCGTCAGTTTGATTCCAGTTGTTTTTAATATTGACTTCATTTTGCTAAGAATTTTCGCAGAATGGTTGTTTCAAAGATATTGTCAAATAGCATTTTTTAATTATTACAGACCTTCTTTCTACAACATTTTGATCTGTGATGTTTAGATAAGGATTTATTTTGTTGAATTCCTGGAATAATTTTTGCCTATAACATGGGAGCGATTTATCATCACAGTTAATGTCTATTCTCATTTCTCTCATCCATTTGATCCTTCTGACTCCTCTTGTTCTACCACCAACAGCACCTCTCAATTGTGTGGGGTGCGAGTCAGGGAGTAGATTGACCTCTTGCGTTTGGTCATTAGCTTGTGAATTATCTTCAGTAAACACTCGACTCATTGGTAAATAATATTTACCGCCTGTCTAATTTATTTCATAATCATCACTGTCCTGGAAGAAGCAATGGGCATGTTCTAATTCTCATCAATATTCAAATTAGATAAAAAAAAGAAGGTGCGTTATTTTGTTTATTTTAATCTACTATCTTTGTAAACTACCTTCTAGGATCTAAGTCTATCAATGGAAGTGACGCAACAAAATGGCGTCCCTAGACTAGGATAAGAAATTATCTCAAAACTAAGAAAACCTTGAGACCTAATGCATGTTAAAATCCTCAGTACATGCAGATATACAACCATGTAGAAGTACTTCAGTGTTTGTAAGGTCTAGAGTGCAGAGGCTTACTTTATCTCGCTAAAAAGTGCACTAAGTCAGAGAGAAGTAAAATATCTTTTATAGAAACCTTGACATGTGTGTTGAAAATTTGTATGATACACACTTCCACAAGAACCGAAAACTCTTCAACCAGTGGTATTTTTTTTCGGAATGATCTTAATTGCTAAACGTGTACTGTCTAACCCAATTTGTTGATATGTTGCACTAAGGTTATATTTAAACTAGTGTTTCGTGCAATAGCTGCAATGTTTGATGACAAACTTATTTCATAGGCTAGAGCGAGAAATTTGAAGTAATTGGTTTAAACATTCAACATGTGCTTTGACAATGAGATAAAAGGACATATCTTTGAATTGCAGGCATTTACCTTTCAAACTTTTACTTTAAAAAGTTACTTCCCCTGAAGTTTTTTATTGAAAAGTGTTTTTATTTTTTTGAAAATCTGCTTGCATATATATTTTTAAAAATTAGATGGTTCAATTTTCTAAAAGAAAACAGTACCCGTTGCATCAGAATTTTGAATGATCTAAAATATCATGATGTCCGATTTTCATTTTCTCTTCTAGTTTCTTAGATCTTAACGGGATGGGCGGACAGACAAATAGACGGACAGACAGGGCGTCTTTTACCCTTTTGAAGGCCGTTAATAATTACAAAATCGTTTCTCTATTAAAGAAGTTACGAAAGTTAAATAATATAAAACCACAAACCTATATATACTACAGTAGATACTGGTACTCTATTTACGATTTATTTAGGTTGGTGTTGTTTTTCTATTACACACCAAGTACCAGAATTTAGAAAAACTCAGGTTTGTATACAGTAGGCGTAGTCATATCACCACATGAACATATGTGATTCGCGAAATATTCAAATAAACAGTAGACTAAATACTGCACTCATCATTAATCTTCGGATACAATGATATTGTCATAACGTTGACTCTCTATCTAGATATCTACATTTCAGATCGAAACTGAATTGGAAATCTAGATTTTATTTTGAGACAAGAGTGTCACTTTGTCACTAGGCTAGATCTAGCTCTATCTGATTAAAGTTTATTATCTATATCTATATCTATATCTATATCTATATCTATATCTATATCTATATCTATCTATCTATCTATCTATCTATCTATCTATCTATCTCTCTCTCTCTCTCTCTCTCTCAATATATATATTGGTCCAATGAAATGGAAATTTAGTTTGACTACAATTGACAACCTCAGCGTAACTAATGTACAATAACAATATAGATGCAAATATGAACAACATTTATTCATTTATATTTATAAATCTGACTTCTTTGTACTTCTCGATGCCGACAGATGATCTTGTAACAATCTGATCGAAAGTGGGATGAAGGAGTTTTTAAATCTTTGTTTTAGTCCTAATAGACGATCACTTCGTTCAGATCTTATGTAACAGTGGTTTAATAGGTGCAGGTTGTCTTTAAGAACCGTGAGTGTTTTGGAAAGGCATCTTCCATGAAAAAGCTCTTCAAGTGATGTTCGAGTGATATACAATGCTTTTTAATTAGTCTGTTTAGTCCAAGTCTTTGTGCCAGTGAAGTATTACCATACCAGCAGGTGATGGCAAAGTTATTTAGACTGCTGATGGTGGCTGTATAAAAAAGTATTGTTCTGTCTATGTTAAATTTCCTTAGCTTTCTAAAATACAAGAGACGTTGGTGTAAAGGTTTTGACAGAATTTACTACATTTCAGTTTGTTGTTGATGGTTGTAATTAGGTATTTATATTCTTGCACTTGTTCTAGGTTTGTTTTTTATATGGATTTCTGCAAGATGGCCTTTAAGTTTCTTTCAATATATTATCATTTCTTTAGTTTTCTGAACATTTAAAATTAGAAAGTTATTTATACAACATCGGTGAAAATTGTTAATTATTGAATTATACAGATTTTCGTAACCTGCAATAAGGCCAATGATTGCTATGTCGTCAGAAAATTTTTTGATGGGGTGTGTCAGCTGATAGGCTCTGAATGTCGTTTGTATACATGGTATACAATACTAGTGACAGGACGCACCCCTGCGGCGTTCCACTGCTGAGCTCTCTCGTGCCTGACACATACCCGTTCACTTTGACATTGTGGGCGTTGGATAAGAAGTTAAGAATCCAAGCTTGCAAATTTTTGCTAACGTTCAATTTAGATAGCTTTTTTTTTATTATGCCACATGGGCGTAGCCAGGATTTTTTTTCGGGGGGGGGGGGGGTTGGGGGATTCCCCCCCCGCGAAAAAAAAATGTGTGTGTGTGTACATATTAATCTTTATTACATTCTGACCCTTTCGGAAGACGCTTAATGTGCCCTAGAATAGATTCTTCTCGGAATTAGTGGAAAACGTGTAGACTCCCCTCCTTTGCTAGCAAGGGGGTCTGGGGGAGTTCGCAGCGCTCCCCCAGCGCGGGGCGAAGCCCCGCCGCCGAGCACTATTTCTCGTCTTGAAAGTAAAAAAAATGTATATTCTGAGGTATCTACAGAGCATTTACCTGCGATTAAAAAGTTTTATTTCAAAAACCTAATGTGCTATTCTTACTGACTTAGACCCTCTCGCGACGTTCGGCTGTTTCCGCTACTCTTATTTTGCGTAATTCATTTTGTCGGAGAACATGTCCCGCAAAACCTCATGCGACGCTCTGTCACAACCTTACTAAGGGGTCGACTCCCAGTTCGGCATAGGATTTCTTTGATTTAGTCCCGATCTCTATGACTGACTCCTAAAATATGTCCTAGCCATCTTTGTTAAGCCACATTTAGTGTTTTTCAATTTCGGCAGAAGACTATTCACATTTTATTAATGGGGCCCAAGCCACTGGTAGAAATTTGTAACCTTTATTGACTACGCTCCTGGAATTACACGCCTGTATTTCGCTTTAGATTTTATATCGAAAAGGAAAGGTTTTTTCGTCAAAATCATCTGTCGAGGGGTTTTAAACTAAAAAATCTCTGGAGTTTTTTGTTTTTTTTAAATTCAAAACCCCATTTAGCTACGATCATAGAATTTGGTGACTGTAGTTTGCTTTAAAATAATATTGAAGGGAGAGGTTTACAACTCTAAACGCTCTGTAGGGGAATTTTAAACTCAAAACCATCTGGAGGGGTTTTAAACTTTAAAGAAAAAGCCATCTGGAGGAGGGGGGTTTAAACTCAAAACTCCCTTTGGCTACGCTCATAGCATTTTGAGTGCGCAATTTGCTTTTTTTTTTAAATATTGAAGAGGTAGTTTTCAGCTTCAAACCAAGCTGGCAGGGGGTTTTAATCTCAAAACCCCTTTGGCTACGCTCACAGATTTTATAGTGTGTAATTTGCTTTTTTTTTATATTGAATAGGTACTTTTTAGCTTCAAACCCCAACTGGAGGGGGGGGGAATTAAACTCAAAACCCCTTTGGCTACGCTCATAGAATTTTGAGTGTGTAATTTGCTTTTTTTTATATTGAAGAGGGGGGTAAATATTGGAGGGGTTTTAAAATCAAAATTTTCCTGAACTGTGGCTGTTGAAATTTGTGGATTTTTGTTTCCTTTTTTTGTTTTGTTTTATAGAAGAAGGCGATTTAACTGCAAAAACCTCTGGTAGGGGGTTTAAAACTCAAAACCCCCTATAGGGGGTTTTAAACTCAAAGCCCCTTGTAGGGGGTTTTAAACTCAAAACCCCCTGGTAGAGGGATTTGTATCTCAAAACCCCCTGATAGGGTTTTTTTAAATCTCAAAACCCCCAGGTAGGGGGTTTTAAACTTAAAACCCCCTGGTAGATGGTTTTTAACTCAAAAACCCCTCGGCTGTGCTGTAGTAAGTGATGATTTAGTATTAAAATCACACCTAAAATAAACAAAATGAAAGCAAAAATGAGTCACTTAATTTCGTTCCCCCCCAGGGGGAGGGGGATTTCATTTCGGGGGGGGGGGGTTTGAACCCCAAAAACCCCCCCTGGCTACGCCCATGTTATGCCATGTGGTTGGATGGTGTTGAATGCGGATGAAAAATTCCTTGGCATTTAGTGTAGGCTAAGTGTTTCCTCGAGCTTTTTTAAAAAAATATAAAATCCCCGCAATTTAAGGAAGTCTTCGGTCTTGAAAGCTATCCAAAATCAGCTATCCATATATATATATATATATATATATACCGACGGATCGGCCTTAAATCGACCATCAATGCCTGTCTTGGTGCCTTCCTGTTCTTCCCTAAAAAAACACTTTGAAATATAAGCACCATGTGGTGATTACTGCTCAAACTTTCAAGCCGAAACTGAGGCAATTACCATAGCACTACAGACAGCCTAAAACAAATTATACGAAGGAGTGCAATCACCATCAAATAATGATGTCTTCACAAGCACTTAAAAGGAGCATCTCAAACAGCCCAAGAGACTTGAAAATACTAATAGTGATAATCCATCATATGATATCAAAATTAAATATCAATATCACACGACAGTGAATCTCTAGACACATTGGCATCATGGAAAATGAAAGGCAGTTAAGCTATCAAAGGCACGTTCATCTATGGAACAACCAGATAGACATGTAAACTACCTGACCCTAAGTTCAATGTTAGACAACAACCACAAAGAGAAGTGGCTCAAGCAATGGACAAACAGCCCAAGAGAGTTGACAACACTAATTGTGATAATCCATCAAATGATATCAAAATTAAATATCACTATCACACTACAGTGGATCCCTGGACACATTGGCATCATGGGAAATGAAAAGGCAGATAAGCTATCAAAGGCAGGTTCATCTATGGAACAACCAGATCTGTTAACTACCTCACCCTAAGGTCAATGTTAGTCAACAATCACAAAGAGGAGTGGCTCAACCAATGGGCATCAGGAAACACAGGCAGAGCCATGTACAAAGAAATTACTACGCCTAACAAACTGGACAGTATTAACTAAAGAACAATCTACACTTTTCCAACTAAGAACAGAACACACACCACTATTAAATTACCATCTAAACAAAATAAACTCTACACAACTCCCCCTTTGCAGACACTGCGTCCACACTTATGAAATCCTAAACCATATCCTCTTTGAATGTCCCTTCCTAATCCACTTTAGGCAGACCCTACTTCCACTACAGCCCAACATAACCAACACCTTGTACGACAGTGCTGAACAACTGAAGAAAACCGCACACTTTTTTCCTTGGCATAGTCTGCAAAAGAGCTCACAGCTCAGCAGCAATAAAGCTGGCTAGAAGAAGAAGAAATGCGGATAAAAATAGTACGAAAAATACTATGGCGTAGTTTATCTGAGTATCAAGATGATGGTATAGACGATTCAGCATGAATAGTATTGCATCTTCTGTAATTCTTGACGGTTTGCAAGCAAACTGGTGCAGGTCAAGGCGTGTTTGACTTCTTTCAGTAGATATTATAAAATCATTTTCTCCAGGCACTTCATTGGAATAGATATAAGAGCTACGGGCCTTATGTCGTTGTTGAAAGCAATAATCTTCTTTTTGGGTACTGGGATTATTTCAGACATCTTTCAAATGGAAGGCATTTAGTGCGTTAGCAAGGACTTGTTGAATAAGGCAAAATAGATATAAGCCAGTTGTTTGGGACATAGCTTTACAAGTTTTCCACTTAATTTGTCGGGTCTCGATACTTTGACAGTGTTTACTTGTTTAAATATTTTAGTTATTTCCTGTTTATTGGTCTAGATTGCTGTTTTGTTTTCAAATGATGCCAATAAATCATGGTGGTCTTTCTCAAAGTTGTGTCAGTCAAATCAGCTGTAGAAATCATTTAATTCATTGACAAATCTGTTGTTGTCAGGACACACATTGGTTAGCGCTTAGGTAATTTGTTTCAAACCACTCCCACAAGCTTTGGAGAGAAAGAGAGAGAGAGAGAGAGTTAGTTAGAATCTGGAGCTTGTAGAGAGAGTAAGTTAGCATTGGAGTTGTACAGAGAATAGAGTTGCATTGAAAGATTTGTAAAATAAATATATATATATATATATATATATATATATATATTAAATACGCTTAAGAGTATATTTGTTTTTGCATAGAAATAATGAAGGGTTTAAAAGAACATATGACACGTACTAACATTTTTCTTCAAATACTTTGTAAGCCTAGTTTTTAACTGTCTTGTTTTAATTGTATGTCCTCCTTTGCAAAGCTTTGTCTCTTTTATATTCCTCCGTTTGGGTTTAATGGTGCCTGGTAAGAAACAGTGGGTCTCAAAGCGTTTTTATTAACGTACGACACATTTCTAAGAAAATATGAAGGAAAATTTTATAGCATATTTGGTATCAACATTTTTATTGCATAAATATTGTATCTTCAACAGATACTCCAGCATTAGCAGACCTTAGAACAATAGCTGACTGCACTGTATGTGACTTATTGCGGACCAACAAATTCGATTTTTTTTTTGAAGAATATTATAATCTTATGGCATACATTTGTGAAATACGCTAAATTTAAAAACACTCTTTTATGTTGCAAAATTTGAAAATTAAAAATATACTTTTCCTAACCTAAAAGTTGGTGTTGAAACCTAAGTGTTGTTATATTGTGTATCGTGTTCTTTTTTTCATTTTAAATTTGGTTACTGAAAATAAAGTTATTATTAGTTCTTTGTCAATGCAGAAATGTTACCTTATATGTTGAGTTAGGCTAGGAAAACCAGTGACTTGGCATAATTTAAGTGACTGGTTAACATGCTTGACGAGTAGGACGTAAACATTTTCTTTTTTGAAGTAACGTCTGTATATAAGATAAGAAGATATGTCGGCTGGAATTCTTAGAGATCTGTGACCTACTTTGAAATAATTGCTATTCCTTGCACATATTTTTTTCTTGCTAATAAAAAACAGCAATGAAGCAAGGTACACTATAAAATCATCACTCGTCATAGATGAATTATAGTAGAATCCATTTTTTAACAGTTATCTAAAGACGATTATTAAAATCTTAATGTAAAAGAGCTTATTTTTAATAATATAAAATATGTATAAAATGTTTAAAACGTAATATATAAAATAATTATAAAATATAAATAAATCAATGACACCAAACAGCAATTAAATAAAAGAAGGTTTTATTGTAAGTTTTGCTGCAAATTATAAAAAGGCAATGACTCAATAATCAATGTTTTAATAAATTTTTACATAGATGTTTTACAAAAGTTAGGAATAAAAATGTATGACTAAATGGAGTACAATAATTTTTGATGTAATTCTTCATATCTTACTTACAAAAAAATGATCCCTACTCAATAAATGCATAAGATGTTTTTGGTTAATGTGGCCTACAGCGTTTATCATTTGAACATTAGTAAATTGAATTTTGTTTTCTTATCTTTTTTAAAAAGTTGCATGTGATGTTAATATATAGGTGGTTGAAGCCTAACTTCTGGCCATTTTCAAAAGGATATTCTTTTAAAACATTGTTAAAGAGCTAAATTAATAAGTAAGATGTAATTTAAAGATCTCAACGTATGCTTGCCTATTACTTTTCAATCAAGTTCTCTTAATTGGTGCAAGTTAAAACATAATAATCCATTTTGTAATGGTCTGTCATAGGATACACTGGCCTAGGCGATACGCAGGTCGATTTCATTTTCAATCTTTCCGTTTTTGGGGAGTGTGCTGCCAAAATATGTGAATCTGTCCCTATGTTTTCTCTATCTGAACATGATACTGAACAGTGTAGGTGCTAGGACACAGCCTTGTTTTACTTCGAAGGGCTCCAATGGTTTTCTACTTTTTGGACACCAGCCTTCATGTCATCATGAAATAATCTCACCATGGTTATTTTTTTTCGTGGACAGCCATACTTTGACATAATGATAAGGTCAAATTAATAATGGAAATATTGCTTAAGAAAAAGCTTATTTGTATTGTTAAGCACTTCCACTGTGTCGATTACAAACATACTCAAAAGGAAGTAACACTAAACTTAATTCTGAAAAAAAAAATAACTGAATGTTTAAGGTCATATTGATAATAAAAATATTGCTTTAGAAAAAGCAAATGTGTATACATAACATATCTATAAATAATGTGTTTAAAGCATAAAGTTATATTGATATAATTAAATGAAAATTAAAAAGTTGCCTTAATATTACAAATTTTATTTGTTACTTAAGTTACTTAATTACATTTGTTATTTATTTTGAACAGGTGCAACTCCTACATGTCTCCTCAACTCCAAGAGGAGAATCCGCAACACTTTCCTCTGAGACAATTAGTAAGCATCTATAACTTGTTATATAAATGCAGGGCCTCTGCTAGGATTGTGGTCACTTCTGTGTTTTATTTAAAAGTGCCACCCCTTCCCTCATTTAAAAAAATATTTAGACAAAGCTGGACATTGTACATAAACGGTTATTTGATTTAAATCCTCTTTTTGTAGGCCATACCTTTTTTCCTTTAATATTCCAATCGTTTTTGTATCCCATTCCCTTTAAGATGTTTTATTTCAATTTTTATTTTTGTAAAGAATGTAATAAAAAGAAAAGAAACTTAGTCTTATTAATAACGATTTTTACATTATATTAATTTACTACTATGTATAGAATCCAAATTTAAGTAATGAAATTTCACTTAAACGAGTTTTTTTTTTCTGAAATAGTGTTGCATAACTAATTTTTAAGCCCCTGTGCAAAGCGTATTCTATTGTTTTTAATTTCACAAATTCCTTTTTCCTGGTATCTAAAATGCCTTTTTCTGATTGAAAGAATAGAGAATATATATAAAAGGCAATAGTTATGTGCTTTCTTTAAGATTGTATTATACTTCATAATTAAAATAAAAAGTTAAGAGCCGTAATAAGTCTAATAATAAAAAGGCAATAGTATTATGCGAGAGACATTCATGGTAGACCTACATATTGTGCACGAGCATTTGTAATGGGCATGATCTTATTTAGAATACTCTTCGTGTTAAGTAAAATGTATATGTGGTTGACCTTTTTATTAACACAAAAGTCATCACCATAATGAAAAGCAATGGTTGGAAGAAATTCAGAAATAGCATTATAGAAAAAAAAATTAGCACAAATGTGTTGAAATGGTTTCTTCAAGACTTTTTGACCATATTTTTGTATATGTCTCTCACAAAAAAGGTCTACATTTGACAAGGTCTTATTAGAATACGAAATGATGTCTCCTATTTAATATATTTAAATGTTCAAAACAGTTGTAATGTAATTTTACTAATATTCAGATAAATGACACTGAAAATAAAACATTTTCTGGACGCCTCTTCCCTTGTTGTTGATTGTTGGTTGCGTTGTCACTCTAAACAGCTAGTACAACTGAACCAATATAGCCGTTTTATATTTTTAATAAATACACTTTAAATAACTTAAACAAATTTCTTATGTGAACGAAAAATTAATAGAACTGTTATTACAATATTCACAAATTTAGCTTCAGATAAAATATAGATCAAATATTAATGAAATTAATTGATATTTAAACTAAACATCTTTATTGTTTCGTGTCTTGAGATAGTCTGTCATTTCACTTTTGCATTACCCTTATGCATAAACACCTATCCATCGCCTTACCTCTTCTTACCATCATCTAAGAAACACACACATTCTATAACAGCCTTTTTGTCACAACATTAGAGGTACGCCCCCATTCCTCCACTCCTCAGTTTGCCCAAAATTAGAAAAGCACAGCATTAAAAATAAAGACAATCAATAAAACAAAACAGAATAATAGTAATAATGATCTAATAATAAAAGCTTGCACAATTTTTAAATAAAGACATTTAAATATAGTTATTTATAATTAAATATCAAGTAGTTCTAATATTAAATATTTATAAAACAGATACTGTTTTAACTAATGAATAATAAAACTAAAGCTAACATCCTAAATATATACTTTGCTTCAGCATTCTCAGCCCCATGAGACAAAGATATATTACTTTATTTGAGCCAAGTAGACAACATAGGAGATATAGAAGTACAAGAAAAGAGAATCCAAAAACTATTAGACAACACCAAATTTTATAAAGCTTCTGGACCTGATAATATTCCAGCTAGATTACTCAAAGAACTAAGCAATGAGCTAGCACCAGTGTCCAAAAGACTTTTTCAGGCATCTCTTAACCAGGGCAGAGTACCAAGGGACTAGAAAGAAGCTAATGTCACCCCTTTATTCAAAAAAGGAGAAAATCTGACCCAGGAAACTACAGACCAGAATAGTACTAAATGAAAAACTGTCATGGAATCCCAATATAGATGAATCTATCAAAAAATCAAACAAAGCATTAGGGTTTATTAAAAAAAATTCTATAAATCAAAGAAGAACATAAAACTAAAATGTTTTTTGTACCTTGGTTAGGCCAATAATAGAATATGAAGTTATGTGATTTCATTTTTTTTTCAGTTTTGACATTTGTTTTCTTCTGTACTAGTATTATTTTAATTCTTCATTTTTCTGAATTCTGAAAATGTCTGTAAAACAAAGTGAACTTCTGGACTTATACGAGGCAGGAAAGAAATTAAGTTACCAGAAGGAAGGACTTGAAGAATGGGTTGCCAAAGTTATCCTGCACAACGAAGAAAGGGACGCAAGAGCAGAGGAGAGAAGAGAAAAGCCCAGAATGCAGGAACTGCAGGTGACAGCAAAAATCAAGATGGAGGAACACGAATCTAAAGCACGAATAGCAATGCAATCCAAAACAGCTGAAGCCAACGAAGAAACCAACAGCAGAAACACAAGGCGCACAAAAATGCAGAAGTTTGTTGAAGGGACAGACAGAATGGATTCATTCATCCATAGGTTCGAAATATTGATGAGGCTGGAAGGGAAATCCCAGAAAGAATGGGCTAGAGAGCTCCTCAGCCTAGTGGATGAAAGAGCACTAGATGCACTGCAGGTGCTTAATGACAAGAAAGTGGGAGACTACACCTTACTGAAAAAGACACTACTAGATTTTTACCAATGCAGTGAGGACGATTATAGAAATAAATTCCACGAGCTGAAACCACCGACCGACGGCAACATGAAACAATTTGTCTGCGAGGTGAGAACTACTTTTGAGAAATGGTTTCATTCCTCGGGCATTGAGGGATCATTTCATAACAGTTCATCATAGTAGTCAAAATAATTTCTTCGGTTAGGAAAAATCTCTTTGCATTCTTTAAAGAAAGAAAGCCCAGACATGTGGACAAAGTCTTGTACCTATGTCAAAGATACGTGGCTGCTCATCCAGGCAAAAGTTTGCAAAAAGCTCCAGAGGATCAAGCAAGTGCATTTTTGCCACAACGGAATCCAAATTTACAGAATCTACTACAACAGATTTAAGTCAGAACACAAGATGCTATACATGTAGTAGATTTGGACACATGGCAAAACAATGTAGAGACAAAGGGAGAATAATTTATAAGAAAAAGGAAGTAGTGGCTTAAGTAGGCGGACTAGATAACAACCTGTCACCATATGTCAGCCCTGCAATCGTGAACGGCCATTACATCCAGGCAGCCCTAAGGGATACAGGGGCCACAAAATGTGTGGTGTAGTCAAAGTTGGTGAATCCTAATCAATATTGTCAGAAACGTTGCAGGGTTCAAGGTTTTGGTGGCCACAATAAGGAGCATCCGACAACCAAAGTACATATCAACTCCCCAAACTTCAACGAAATGGTGGAAGTAATAGTGGTTCATGAAGGACCATTTGAACTGCTGATAGGAAATGTTTCTAACATCGGTTTTCCAACAGAGTCTCAAATTACCTAATGGAAAGAAACTTATTGCTGGTGGCCGAGACAAGTAGAAGTAGAGGATATGGAACAACTAAACCGATGTCATGAAAATACAAATGTAGTACAAGAAACGATATAACAAGTAGAAACCAGGTAACAAAAACTAATCAGAGAACGAAGAAATGGTAAGAAAGATACTGACCAGATAGATGAAAAACCCAAACTTTCAGTTGACTTTTTCTGCAATCCATTTCAAAACGGCATACCATCAATAGCTGACCTTCGTGATAGCCGGATGAATGACAAGGAAATCGCCAACATGATCCAACAATCTAAAAAGTTGTGATACAAAAATAGGCCAACAATATGCCATGCATAATGACATTCTTGTCAGAAAGTTGACAGAAAAGCATCATTTCATGGCAGCACAAACGAACAGACCCTTAAAATTGTTATACCTAACGTGTTCCGGTCTGAAATATTAAGGCTTGGTCATTACATTCCTATGTCCGGACACTTAGGGATTTATAAAACACGGCGACGCATATACAAACATTTCTATTGGCCAGGCATTAACAGATAAATAGCTGAGTACTGCAGATCATGTCATGCCTGCCAAATCACAGGAAAGCCTAATCAATTGCCACCAAGAGCGCCTCTTCAAGAGAATAAAACATCAAAAGAATCAATTTTACACATCCTTATGTACTGTGTTGGTCCATTGCCAAGGTCAAAACGAGGGAACCAGTACCTTCTTACCATAATGTGCAAGATTTACGCGCTATCCAGAGGCAGTACCATTAAAAAGCCTCAAGGCAACAACCATTGTGACCGCATTGTCAAAATTTATCACAACGTTTGAGTTGCCAAATGTCATACAGACCGATCAAGGCACCAATTTTATGTCAGAAACCTTCCAACAGGCACTTCGCCAGATGGGAATTGAACACTCAGGAGGAAACGAAAAACTTGAGGGTATATGTTAGAAATCTAAGGGACAAACTCTTTAGAATTAATGACTTTGCTTATAGCAATCGTAGAGAAAGCCACAATAAATTAAAATCTATTTATGACAAGATATCCAGACAAAGACAGTTTAAAATAGGTGACAAAGTATTATTGAAAACGGCAAGGGAAGGTGATGCCCTTCAGAAAAGGTTTGATGGGCCATACGAGGTAGTGGGCAAGGAGGATGATGTCGATTACACCGTACATGTCCCTGGTAAGAGAACAGGAAAAATTCGTCGTCACATAAACAGGTTACAGAAATTTTAATAAAGATTCTTAGATCAGGCAACTGTACTAGCTATTGTAAGGAGTTCAGTCCCCATGGGAAAAGAGAACCAGGTATATGTGGATACCGTTCTCGGTAAAAAAATCCCTACAGTTAAGATAAAAATTCTGAAGCCCTGTGTAAGTTGTCCGAAAAATTAGAACATCCTAGTCAACGAGAAAGGGAAGCAACCAGTGATTTAATCCAAGCGTACCCACAGTTGTTGTCTGATGTGCCAAACAAACTTAGTGGTACATGAAGTTAACGTAGGGGATGCAACTCCTGTGAAGCAACACCCTTACAGACTACCTCTCGCCCAATCTCAATTCTTAACTTCTGAGATAAACTATATGCTGGAAAATAACATTATAGAAAGAAGTGAAAGCCCATGGAGCTCACCATGCTTGCTGGTACCTAAAACTGATGGTACATATAGATTCTGTACCGACTATAGAAAGGTGAATCTAGTGACCAAACCAGATGCTTTTCCAGTTCCCCGCATTGATGACTTCATCGATGGAGTTGGACAAAAATCGATCTCTTGTCCGGGTATTGGCAAGTTCCTTTATCAGAAGAGGCGAAACAAGTTTCTGCCTTTTGTACTTCTGATGGCCTATATCAGTACAAAGCATGCCTTTTGGTATGAAAAACGCTCCAGCTACTTTCCAGAGGTTGATGAACAAAGTTATTGCCGACATCCCAAACTGTTCGGCCTATCTTGATGATTTAGTCATATACCATGATGACTTTGATGCTCATCTGGCTTGTCTAAGGACTTTATTTCAAAAGCTGAAGAACTCTAATCTTACTATTAATCTTAACAAATGCGATTTCCGTAGAGCAGCAATACAATATTTAGGCTACATTGTGGGTAACGGGAAAGTTAAACCTATTCAGGCTAAAGTGGAAGCAATTCAAGAGTACCCTGTACCTAAATATTTAAAGGAAGTCAGAATGTTTTAGGTATGACAGAATACTATTGTAAGCTTTGCAGTAATTATTCAGTTATAGCTGTCCCATTAACTGACCTAAAACGGAAAAGGAAATTTCAGTGGAACACTTCTGCTAAAAGAGATTTTAAAGAGCTTAAATGTGTTGTTAGTAGAGCCCCAGTTTTAAAAGCAATTGACCATTCTAAACTTCTCATTTTGCATGTTGATGCCTGTGACTCTGGGGTGGGTGCGGTTCTGACCCAAACTGATGAAACTGGCAATGAACACCCAATATCATTCTTTTCCCAAAAAATTTAAATCGCATCAGATGCATTATAGTGTCGTAGAAAAAGAAGCACTGGGTCTTGTTTTGACAGTTCTACATTTCAGCTACTATATAAATAGTAATTTGTATCCTGTAATTGTATACACAGATCATAACCCTCTAACTTTCATTAACCAAATGAGGGGGAAGAATCAACGGATCCTGAGATGGAGTTTGACTCTCCAACCGTTTGATCTAAATATTGTACATGTAAAAGGGAAAGAGAATGTAGTTGCTGACGCTCTGTCAAGTGTGTAGATGACATTATACAGTAGAAGACAATCAGTCTACTGAGACTTTTGTATTGGAAATACTGTATACTCAGACTTTTTCCTCTCCTTTGGATTAGAAGTGTTGTAATTTTTGTTTTTGAAAAACTGTTTTCTTTGTAAACAAGTTGAATGCCTTGTGCATCATATAATTTCCCCACAAGAGCATTTTTAAGGGGGGAGGTGTGACAAGAGGGACACTAAGGGTGGCTACCTTTATTTTTTATTAGAGTTAGTCCCCATTATTACTTGATTTAAGTCCCTGTTAAATGTTTACAATTGCCACTCTCTCTTGAGTCTTTCAACTGACCAGTGTATTTTCTAACTAAATCTCTATAATGTTTAACTAGTAGACTTTATTTATTTGTTAGTACTAAGTTGGTTTATATAGATGGTATAGGTCTACATAGTCTCTTATCCTCTCCTGTATGTTTTTTTTAAAGACATCTTTTCTTTAGATGCGAGACAGTAGTGTGTCTCATAAGTGACGTCATTTCATTGCTTATGCATGTATGATATTATTGTAAACCATCGTTTTGGTTTTTGACATAAAATGTCTCACGAATGACGTCATTTCATTGTTAATGCTTGTATGATATTATTGTAAAACATCTTTTTGGTTTTTCGGCATAAGACATTATTGTGCCTCAATGATGGTGTTCTTTAATTATATTGACCGGAAACTGTCTTGCTACTTTGCTTTATTTCATTATGTCATTTCCTTTTGTGAGCCTTTATTGCCACTTATATTTTCCATGACCTTTTTCTTTTGTTTGTAAATAAACTCCTTTTTTGTTCCAACTGAAATAACTGTTGTAGCTGAATAAGTGAAAGCGAATGAACATTTTGTGATCTAGGTAGGAGTCACTAGTAAAAGTGTGAGAAACACAAATATAATGCAAGCTCTGAAACAATCTTTGCTAACTCTAAAAGTCTTTAATGCAGGCATGTCAAACTGGGTGTTCGGGTGTCGCATGTGGCCCGCGACCACCTTGCACGTGGCCCCCTTGGCCACCCACAAATTATAAAATAAGGCTAAACTATTACGCTGGAAAACAAGAGATGACAAGCTACTTGAATTGAAAAATAATATTTGTTAAACTGAACAACGAGGGCGAGTCTGCAGTGAAAGCAAGCTACATTTTGTCAAACTTCATTGTAAGCCATAGCAAATCATTTAAAATATGTGATTTTATGAAGCCGAAGTAATTTGTCCAGAAAAGGTGAAAGAATTCAAAGAAATAGCGTTAACTAATGACACTGTGGCAGATAGAATAAATGACATGTCAGTCAGGTTGCGTGAACAATTAAAAAAACAAAATAGCTGATTTTGAATTATTTTCATTGGCTCTCTTTGAGTCAACTGATGTAAAGGGTGTAGCACAGTGGGTTATATTCATAAGGACCTGTGACAGGAATTTTGACATACACGAGGAACTACTGAGTTCTGTTCAATGCATAACACCACAACAAGCGAGGATGTTTTTGAGAAATGACAAGAGGTAATAATGCAGTACAATTTATGTTTGGTAAAGCTATCTAGTCTAAAAAGGTATGGCGCACCAACCATGAAATGAAATGGTTTTGATGCAAAGTTACTTGCAAAAATAAAATAGACTGATGATAATTTTAAATTTGCTCATTTTCAGTGCATCATTAACCAATAAACTTTCTGCGCACAACAATTACAGTTCCAACATGTCATAAGACTGTTTTCAGTCGCTTCTGAATTTGATTCGTGCCCGTAGTTTAAATCATCGCCAATTTTTAATTTTTCTGAATGACATTGGACATGAATTTGATTGTGTTCTCTACTACACAGAAGTCCGCTGGCTCGCATGACATATAATATTGAAGAAATTGTTTGCACTGTATGAGGAAATCGTATGTTTCTGAACATGAAAATTGAACCTGTTTAACATTTCCAAACTGACGAATGTGTTCAGGATTTGACATTAGCAGTTGATTCCACTGGTCACCTGCAAGACTTGAATTTGAAACTTCAAAGTAAAGACAAAATTGTCACAACTGTGTGTAATCATGTGAAGTGCTTTCAAGCAAAATTAGGACTGTGGATAAACCAAATATAAAGTGAAAATCTTGTTCACTTCTCAACTTGTCAGGAGCTAAAAAGATTAAATACGGTTGCGACATTTGGTGAATGTCTTAGAATCGTTAGTAGATGCTTTCAATGACCGTTTTAGTGACTTAGTTACATAAGAGCTAGAATTTTCGTGTTTTGTATCTCCATTCTCATTTGATTCTGAAAACGCTGCTGGAAATGTGCAACTAGAGCTGATTGAATAGCAGTCAGATTTTTAGTTGAAATCGAAATATATTGAAATGGCTGTGCAAAAACTGTACAGTTATTTACTCTGAACGGTATGTTGAATTGCGAAATTTGCAGCCATAATTCTAGCTATGTTCGCATGCACTGATCTCTGTGAGCAGTTCTTTTCCATAATAAAAGCTACAAAAACACCTCACCTCACCGTTCGAGATTATCTGATCAAAATTTGTCATATGTGATCAAAGCTTTAGTGGCAAACAAATTTCAACCTGACATTAATAAAATCGTATCCCAGAAAAGATGTCAAGCATCAGGACAAAGAAAATAATGCGTAATCAAAGTTTTTTTTTTTTAGCCAATAGTACTACAAATTTAGCTAATTAATTATTGTATTCTATTTTATTATTTACAAAAAAAAAAAAAACAACTAGTAGGCTGATTTTTTTTTGCTGCGGCCCCTCAGGTCATAGTAAGTTTTCTATGTGGCCCATACACCTTAATGAGTTTGACATGCCTACTTTAATGTATGTTACAGAAAACACGTTGAGCTAATGTAAGTTTTGTTTCTAGTACTAACCATACATTTAAAATGTACTATTGATAAACTCTTAAAAAAACGAATTTATGAAATAGAATTGACATTCATTATGCAGTCGTGAAACAGTTGCTAGATTTTCAATGAATGGAGTTGGTAATTAACTCTTTGTTTAATTAAAAAAAAAAAAAAGTTTGTATTGATGTAGTTTTTCTTAGATGGAAAGGGTAGTTGATTTGGGGGGGGGGGGGGTTAAACCCGAGCCTACCACCCCAGGTAACACCTATCCTAGTGACGCAACTGCTCTGACATTCCAAACACTTATTAGGTAATTTTTGTCTAAGTGTTTATGTGAGTGTGTGCGAGCATATATGCACACGTGTTAAAAAGTGAGGGCTGATGCATGATGGAAAAATTAAATGAGTCTTTTGTTACTCCTTTGTGTTTGGAGAAACTAAGAAAAAAAAAAGATTCGTGGGCCATTCCATTTGTAGGGGAATCAACACGTGGAATTCGTTTGCAGATTTATTTCTACCTTGTTGTTACATTCCTTTACATCCCTTTACATGGCAGGAGTGCTAGTCACAAGTCTGTTAGAGTCTAGTCTGTCTGATATGCACTCGTAAGAACTCGGCTATCACAATGAAACGCACAAAGATGGTGACAATCTGCATATCCTAGTCACCACATAAGAGACAAAACAAAATGACTGTACATAAGAAATTATCTTAGAATTACATTGACATTTCTGTGATTTTGGTAAACATTTGAACATAAAATGATGATACATCTCCACTATAATGCTGAAGTCTGACGCAAGTATAAAACTATATAAAAACTGAGGTGATGTGCTTAAATGGCAATGTGAAAATGTAAATATAGGGTGCAGGTAATGTTTCTTATCCTCTTTTAAAAGCGACTTAAAGATAGACCTAACCTTTGTCGATTTGATAACATTGGTTGGAGATTCCCTTTCAAGTAGTTACAGGAAACACACAGTTGCATCAAGAGTTGTATCAGATTTGTCTGTCCTATATCAGGACAAAACATCGGCACATGTTCTTATTTAAACTTTAAATCTAACTCAGAAGTTTGCAAGATTTAAAAGGACGTAGGATATTTTTTTTTCTAATGGCTGCTCTAGTTTTTGAGATCTGATCCTGAAAGACGGTCGCACAAGTCTAACAAGATGTAGACTCCACATGTACTTGTAGGCATTTTAACGCTATAAGAGATACATAATTTTACAAAGGGCTGGTGTACTACACACAAGAGCACATAGGCTGTAAAATGTTGTATAATAGCTAAAGAAGATAAGGGAGCTTATGAGATATAATGAAGTAGCCGAAGTACCTGATTAGGTTATCTCGCTTAGTTTAAAATAAAAGGGCTAAATAAATATTGAACGACAATACTTCAGGGGCGCCGCTCGGCAGGTGACCTGATTACATTGTGACATAATCAGCATTTGTTTTCTACACTGATGTTAATTGAATTTTCATTTGATTGGACCAATAAAATTATCTGATCTTATTTTATTTTATCTAAAAGACAATGACATTAGATGTGAAATTGCTGCGATAGTCAGCCAAAGAAGAAACAACAAAAAGAAAACAGAATTTAAATTTTATATAAATAATATATTACTATTTCCTTATAAATATAATTTGTTTAGAATTATTTCGTGTTAAGTATAAATTATCTTCCGGGTGATCTGAGTGAATGAGACTTTAGTTAAATAATTACAAAGATAAACATTACATAAATAGATATATAGATAGATATATAGATATATAGATAGATAGATAGATAGATAGATAAATAGATAGATAGATAGATAGATAGAATAACTAAGGGAGATAATGAAGTTTAGGAATTAAAATTCTGTAGCCGAAGTACCTGTGACAGGTGGGAAAATGTGACGTGTGTTTGGCACGTTTTATGTCTAGGGGATGATTATTTTTAATGCTATCACACCCCCACTTATCAGCATGTGAATCGGGAGCAGACACGCAACGAGACAAAGCAATGAAAGATAGATACAAAAGTTAAAATAAAGGATATTTATTTACATAAATATACATATAATAATAAAAAGGTGGAGGGTTTGCATCTATCTCTAGTATATCCTATGTTTAATCATCACTCTTGCACATAATAAGAGAGTATGTCACTTTGTCCTCTGACTTAGCTGGTTGTCCTGTTGATGTCGCAGCTGGCTGGGTCCTGGCTTGAGGTTCTGCAGCTGGAGGTGGCGCTCTAGCGGATAGAGGGACGCCGGCGATATAGCTCTTGTGGAGTCTCAGTCCCAAGTTCTAGTATCTGTAGTGGGCACAGTATGGCGGGTGGCCGGATACCGTGGGCACAAGGTTACTGCGGGCAGAGCTGATCTGCCGTGGGCAGTGTGAGTAACAGGATATGTCCAGTGAGTTGCAGAGGGTTGGCGTAGCTATGACGTCTCGCACAGATCTGACTCTATAGGGACGTCGCGCCTAATAGCTTGACAGGTGGGCTGTCGAATAGGCGGGCAATGCCGATAGCGCCAAGTAGTAGAGTTGGGTAGATCTCAGTAGGCAAATGCAGCGCTGAATAGCACTAAGCACAACTGCAGGTAAATGGATCGTTGATCCAGTAACTAGGCAATAGGTGATTCTTGATAGCAACTAGGCAAGTGCAGCGCTGATTAGCACTAAGCACATAGATAGGCCAGTAGGCAAATAGGCAGGTCTCAGTAGGACAGTGCAGTGCTGGATAGCACTCAGCACATAAATAGGCGGACACCTGAGGGAGGCACCAGGTATTCCTCTAGGAGAAAGAATGAGTGATATAGTCCAGACTCGATAGCTCAGCTCGAATGAGAAAGAGAGGGTCTGACTTTATTTAATCTACTTATATATGCCTGGGAAATGTGGGCGGACACAGGAAACGTCCTAGGCTAAGAATTAGCTTACACGTGGGTGAAGTCCGACAAGAGCCGCACCTTGGAGTATCACGCGGTATGTTGACCCGTGTAATCTCTTAGATCAAAGAGAGACGTGGGGGGAAGAGTGACCTACATTTCACCCAAGGGGGGGGGGGGGTCAATCGCGGCGGACATCCGCGGATAAGACTAAAGAGAACGTGTCTATCTTTGCCCCGGTCAAGGGCAGATAAATGAAAGGACTGGCCTAATTTTCTCCAAGGTGGTGGACTAAGTCTAGCCTGGTAGAGAGGAAAAGGTGGGGCGGGTGGAGAATTCAGGGGTAGGATGGGGAAATAATTAAAATAAAATAAATAAATAATGAAAAATAATAATTAATGCTGTGATAAATTTGAGTGACTCTGACAGCGAGTTTTTGACTTGTCACAGTACCTGATTAGGTTATCTCGCTTAGCTAAAATGAATAGGTTAAATAAGTTTTTCTTCGCAACATAAAATTCACAATTGTTAATAGTTAAGCAATAATACGATGGTCAGTAAATAAGAATTTTTATTTGTTGGGTGAAGTTGTTGCATGAGTTGGCCCCGCTATGAAGTCCTTCAAGAATCACAATTATTTTAACAGTTTAGCCATGTATTGATTGGAATCAAATGCAAAAAAAAAAAAAACGAAAAAGAAGTAGCTGAAAATAATTTAGATAAAAAGCAAAAATTGCTGGAATCCTGTAAGTAAAGTTTTTTTTTCTCACAAGCACTAGAGATTTACCATCTTATGATGACAGGATTTATGAACAAGGTCAACCCCATAAGAAATACTAATACCGAGACGACAAAGATATAGAATCAAGAGTTAAGTCGAAATACATCTTCTCCTTATATAATACAGACGTTACTTCAAAAAAGAAGATGATTACGTCTTACGCGTCATGCATTTAGTCATGCATATTAACCAATGACTTAAATTCTGCCAAGTCACTGGTTTTCCTGGCTAGCTCAGCAACCCATTCCATGCTCTAATAGCACTAGGGAAGAAGGAGTATTTGTACAAATTTGTCATAGCATATGGGACGAGGAATGTGCCTTTATCTTTGTGTCTTTCAGAGTATTTTATTAAATTTTGTTTTTGTATTTGAAGATTATGGTTCAGTGTTTTATATATGATTGCTACTTTACTTTTGAGCCTTCTGTCCTGAAGGCTTTCTAAATAAAAAAGGCATATAGGCTTTTCTTATCTTTACTTAAAAAAAATAAAAATAAATGATTACGTATTACGCGCAGTGTTGCCTACAAGTACAAGTACGCATCTTGCGTATTTTGTACGGAAATGTACACGAAAATACGCGAGTATGGTTTATCAGCTGAAAATACACATTTTCCCTTCTAAAGCAAACAAATAATTATATAGATTAGTGCGTTAATGCGGAATTGGCTATTCTTATTAGAACTACTACGAGATAGGATCACTTTTTTTTCGCTCTCTATTGCGTGCAAAGATTTAAATGTTTCTAGATTTTACTGATCTAAATGGAGCAAAGTTCCTTTCACTGTGTCAATTTATATGAAGTTTTCAAACTGATTGGGAATTGATTGATTAGTTCTAATTCATCTAGACTTGATCTAGAACTAGATATATTTTACTATGTCAGGCACCTATAATAGAATTTACGAAAATCTAGATTTAAAATTATGATCTAGATCTAAATAGATCTAGATTATTATAGATTTAGATCTAATTCTAGGTTATTATAGAACAATTTCAAGCATAAAAAAACAGAACACTTAGCTTTATCTCAACAGCTATTTAGCAAACTAAATAGCCTCAGCTTTTAGGCTTTTATAATAGAAACAAATTTAGTGACTAATAAGGATTAAATGCCTGGAAAAACTCTTTACAATGTTTATAATTAGTGATTGTAGAGGATGCCAAAACTTTCATTGCTAATTCTGCAAAGATTGGTCTTAAAGAAGAAAATTTGAATTTTTTCAAAATGTGATAAAATGTTTCTAGTGTCTGGATACTATTTAAAGAAATTGCATATAAAGAAAACTACTTTTATAGAATTAGTTTTTACTGATCCAGCTAAGCAAACCATTACATCTGGCGTACGTCTTATTTCACTTGTAACAAAAATTCCCATTATTTTTTAATAATAAATATTTTGTTGCCGCTATTATGGAATGTGGAAAACACTAGAGGCATTATGATCATAAAATCATTGCCAAGTGACATGAACGGCATAATTATGACGCTTTTTTTAGAAAAATCTATGACAAAAGTTTACACATTTTGACAAATGTACAAAATGTTTTATATGCTGTGTTAACTTTAGAATTGTTGCATTTCGTGTATATTACGTGCTTAAATTGTTTTTAGTTTTTCCTGAGTATATTTCCTAATATTTAGGGAAAATACGCACTAGCCTCTCAAAATTTGCATTTCTAGGTCTGGGAATATGCATTTCCATTTCGGCATGTAGCTATCTCTGCCTACGCGTCATGCATCTAGTCAGAAAATAGTCAGTATATGACCATTGGAGTAAAGTTTCCCTTTCAGACCTAGCGTTCTACAGGGCAGATGATGTTAAGGTCATGTGTTGTTGGCCAACCGTTAACAAGTAGGGTGTCATGTGGCCAGTACAACGACCAACGTCTTTGCTTTCCCTTTCTAAAGTCAAGTACCCGTTTCCGAAATTGAAAATCCCAGTCTTCATCAAGATTCAAACCAAGACCCAGCGCTTAACCACACAGCCAGCGAGCCCCCCGTGACCTTGTTAGATGGGCAGTTAAATAATGAAGGATGAAGAGTTGCTTTTGTATATTGAAGTCCATATGTCTGAGAAAATGGCGAGGATTGAAAATGAATCATAAACTGATGGAGGATCTTCATGTACTTGTATAAGTTAATGTATATGTTATCAGGAATTTGTTCTCACTAAAAGATTCCTAATTCCAAGTATTACACTTTATTTTTATAGTAAAAGTACTTATTAAATAGTTTTAAAATCATCTAATAAATTATTCATAAAGCTAACTACTTTCGATACAATATTAAAATTTACGCAATGCTCCTGGGGACATCTGTGATTGAATGTGGCATTTACTTTGTGGGCAGGTTGTATAGAATTGCGCGGGTAGATTTTGGCAACCAGTCCACTGGCGGGATTGAATCATACTTTAGTTAAATAATTATAAAGATAAACATACGATAGATAGACAGACGGGCAGACATAAAGATGGATTACAACTTTTTACTTTTATACAAAACAAGATTCTTTAAATCTTTGAAAGTTTAAAATACACATTGTCCATGTCGTTGTAACATTTTTTTAAAATATTCAACTCCATTTCGAGGGATGTTTTAGATAATTACTCTAATGTTTAGGTTAAAACTATTTATTTGTACCCACAGTTATTAACCTCCTAAAGGCATTGAGCAGGGATTTCCATATGCCTTGCAATCATTCAGATGCAGGCATTGGTATCAATCCCAATAAGGCATTTAAGACAATCATGTATAAAATCATAAAGCACGCATAATATAACTCAATAAACAACAAAATATAAGAAAGACAATCACAATAAATGTACTGTCATATAATGTAGGATGATACTAGTCAATATTCATCCGTTGACTGTGATTACATTGATAAGTAATCAGTTATAGTAACATGGGGAATGACCATAGTATACTAAAACTAAAGATGAAGATAAAATGCAAGGGATAAGGATACAATAACAAGCGGTTGATTTGATTAATCAAAATCATATTCATCCAAGGAACCATGAGTTCACAAGGGTGCGAGAAATAATAATATGTATGAGGGATATAATAGGAATGTGAAATAATTAATTTCACACGCGCTCTGTAAGTTTAGAGCACTGTGATCTAAGTTCATAGACTGCACTTAGATTCATGAAAAGTTATCGTTTACATTAATCACTAAGATTCAGACATGGGTGAAATATAAATCAAGTACTTTAAGCGGCACATAACTGAGGTTACAAATGCAGTCATCCGTAATAGCATTAATGATACTACATGAAGATGTGTACATACATAATAAAGTAATAATGTAATGAAGGAGAACGTGGTTGTGTACTAATGTGTACTCACACATTCCTATAAGATAAAATAAGTATAGCAAAATATTTACACTCACCAGTTTATCCCTAATGAAACCTCAAAATATAAACTCCCTAACACAGGAGACTGTATGAATTCCAACTGGCCTAACTTAGAATGCTTTGGTCTCTCTTTATATATAGATTGGACCTTTTGTTTAACGGGTGGGGAAGAAAGCCAGGTGATTTTCTCACATGTAGGCCTATCTATGTACTGGACATGTCAGGCGTCATGTTCGATTTATGACCTGTACCGTGCGAGTAGGGATTTAAGCGAATATGTCTGTCCAGCAAGTGCAACGCAATTCCTAGGGCGGCGGTATCCTACGGAGGAAAGGGGAGAGAAGAAGGTGTGAATTGTTATTAAAATGCAGTGTGTAACGCTTGCGCAGCGCCCATTGTGTACTGGTCATCTGTACAGCGGCCAAAAATTAAAACCTGGCCCTAAAGAGGCTAGTTAATGTTTTACGTCGAGTTTCGTACCCTGAGAAACAGTGCATGGGGAGATAAATACTAAAAGAAATTAGTTATAGATGGACAAGAGAATAATTTTAAGGTAAAAAATAAAAGTTTCTCACGGTTAGCTGGGAAAAACTGAAATGAACTTTTGTATGCAAGTTTCGTATCGTCACATGTACCGATATCAGACATGTTTTACTGAAAATGTTACTTTAGTAAAATATAAATTTATTTTCTATATCTTAGTCACTGGCGGATCCAAGGGGGAGGGGGGGGCGATCGGCCGAACCCCCCGAAGGTGAGGGGGCGGACGAATTTTAATATAGAATTCACACAATTTGTATACGAATGTATTACTTATGTTAATAATATATGCTAGTTATTTATATTTCAACCTATTTTTAGATTATTTCGCCCCCCCCCTTTCAAGCATTTTGGCCGATTTGGTGGGATCTGGAGGGGGCGATGGCATCAATTCCGCCCCCACCCCATAAACTTTCGAGTGGGGGATGGTCCAATAAATTTGTAGAAATCACAGCTTCTAACAGAATGAATTTCTTTATGATTAAAAAGTGTTATTGGTGATTTAACCGATCTTATATTATGTCATTCCCCTGTTTTCCGATTGGGTGTGGGGGGGGGGCGAATACATCTACTGCCCATCCCACCTAAACCCTTTGAGTGTGGGAAAGGACGGTCCTACTTTTATGGGGAAATCATAGTTTGTGAACAAAATTAGTTGAATATCTATATAATATAAGCTACGTATTGATATGTGAACCCATTTGTATATTATGTCGCACACACACTCTAATCTCATATTTTATCATTAGTAAATATAAAATGAAAAAGGGTTGTACCAGGTGGGAGGGGCGATACATGCAATCGCCTTTCGCCCATCGGACAAACCAATACTATTTCTTTTTTAATTATAGTTAAGAAATTTCAATGTTGTTATAAACCTGGTGGTGGCACAGATGGGGTAGTGGTGTGTGTGTAGTCAACCGACGCAAATCGCCCCAGGCCAGCGCTAGACGAGCGGTCAACCGTGACGAGTTACGACGGTCGGCCGAGACGAGTATCAACATGATGGTTCGGGAAGGATCGACGTCGTGAACAGATCTCAGGAGCGTCACGAGGGTTGTAGTCATCTGACACCCAGAATGGTCGAGCGACGTTCTGTCCGGTTCTAGAAGGCCAGTAGGGACCCTATATAAAGAGCGAAGGTATCAGAGACGAGTCAGTTACAACTTTCCGATCTACAGTTCGTTACTACGGCTCAGTACAAGTCCGAGACGAGACAGAGAGACCAGTGTAAGAGTCGATACGACGCACGGTTATTAACAGGAGAGATATTTTTACAGTCTTGTGTAAGGTGCTGCCAATTGTACAATATTGGCTGTTATTTTATTGACATTAAACTATTACGTTATTTGGAGCCCTGAGTTGTCAAGTTCTTTCTGTTGGTGGTGTAAGGTGCAGTTTGCAGAGAGCCGGATAGTGAGATTCGTAATATTATAAGAAAAAAATGTCACTAATATACCTTATATGTGCTATAAATTAAATTCTTATATCGAGTCGCACAATCCCTATTCTTTAATGCCAAATGCAATCATTAACAGAAAGTATAAAAAGGAGCGAGGATTAATCGTTTTCATTCTACCTCCCCTCCCCTTTCCAGACGAAAACATGTTTTAAAACAAAATAGTTAAATATGGCGACAGAGTTTATGTAATTTCACATAAATGTATTGCAAATTTGCTTTAATAAGAGAAACGATTGAGTTTAGTTTTGAACCCAAATATTCTTTTCCTAGTCGCCTTTAATCCTAAAAATGCAAACAAATTTAGAATTGAGTCTAATTGGTCCACTTTATTTCTCCTCCCACTTCCGAAATTTTCTATTAGAGCTTTAAATTATAGTAACAAAACAAAGTTACAAACATGCTTATTGAACAAAATGTATCACTTACAAATGAGCTTTTTTTAAAAAAAAATATTATTCTAATTTTTTTTTCGTCGGCGATCTTCAAAGCCTAAATCTAAATATGGGAAAGGACCAACGGCGAATGCTTTTGTGCCAGTTTTTAGTTTAGAATTTATAACTCCGCAATTTTTAAACTTATTTAAAAAATGAAAACATCTGCGGACTCCTCAGCTATTGGGCAATAAAACTAAATTTGAATCTTTTTTCCATATCAGCTATTAAAGTGATAATTCAAGTCAACTTACGTTAGGGGTCGGACCTAATCAGCGAACTCAATTTAGCGAAATAGCATGTTAAAATATAGGAAATTATGCTTCAATTAGTTCTATCATTTAACTTCTTCCATGAAGCATTATAACTATTGTCCTCCTTGCGGGTGGTGCGGGCAGCACAGGGCACCAAGTGGAGAGGGCCACCAAAATTCCCTCAATGTGTGTTAATTTCCTATTTCCCTGAGCTTTTCAGTAAAAACGACTTATTGTATGGACACGAGCAAACATAAACTACTGTATTTTAAACATGAACTAACGATTTATAAGCTAGTCATGTCGCTATTTTATTTAATCTCCTTGAGTATTTCTTCCATACAATGTAAGCTATAGAACATTTTGAATCTAATTTACTAGATTTATTTCGGACACACGGTACATGTTGTTACTACACTGATCGATGCTCTGTGATAAAAAGAAGAAGAAGAATACAGGCTAACCTTTTTTTTTACTTCATTGTTTAGTCCACTGGTTTAATCTAGATATTGAGTTTACAAATATATTTCCAAACTCTAGCTGTAAACAATTGTCTTAGTTTATTCATTTCTTTATGATTCTTTATAGTTTAATTTTGGAAATAATTCTATTATAATGTCAATATTTTTAAATAAGCTAACCTTTGTTTTCTACAAGTTTTTTTTTTAACTAACTAGTTAATTTTAATACTGTAACGTAAACAAAATGATGAACAATGCTCAAGACTGACTAGTTTGGCTGGCGCCTCAAAACCCTTTTAAGCTCAGACGGAGAAATCGGCGTCTCTGGTTCCGTCCGGTTTGGGTAGACTATAAGGGCCCCATACCCAGATCTATCGGGGTCCCTCATTAACGACCCATCGGTATAACAGAAAATGGCATCTGATGGGTAGGACTTTAGTGTAGCTGATGCCAAGTTTTGGAGTATGGCAGGTGTCAATCGCCTTTTGGTGGCTCCCTCTTGCCCTATAAGGAACATGCTTATTTGTGGGGCCGGCATTCTCCTCCAAGGAGGGCAAGTACTAATCCTTCTAATTGGGATTCTGTCAGTGGAGAGCCCAGCTGATTTTGACAAATTGACCGCAATATGGAGGAACGATCGCATTTTTATACCGCTCCTCTCTCTCTACTGTTGCACTAAGATTGTGGTGGGTAGCCTATAGTCGCCACTTTTATAGCCCTCATAGGCCGTAAGTACCACCCTCTCCCTCCTTAAATGTAAAGGGGCCACGTTTGTAAAGATTTCAGCACAGTTTGTTGGGTTTGTCCTAAAGGTGCCACAAATGAACCTTAGTGCCTGTGATTGTACTCGGTCGAGTGATTCGAGGGCAGTTTTACTAGCATATACTTGAACTGTATAGCTGTACTCAATTTGTGATTTGACTGCCCCTAAGTACAATGTGCGTAGCATGTCAGCTTTGGCGCCCCACTTTGTGCTGGTCAGCTTTCTTAATAACGCTAACTTCTCCGAGGCTTTTCTTTCAACATCCTGAACGTGCTGGAGCATTAACAGTTTTCTATCCAGGGTCACCCCTAGATATTTGGCGTGTTTTCACGTTGGAGTCGCAGCCCACCGAGTTGAAGCTCGAATAGAGCCTTAAGAATGTCGATCCCTAGGCTGAACACGGATCAAGTCGTTTTGGCAACGTTTATCTGAATCTGTCATTTGTCACAATACGAGGAAATGGTTTGGAGGTCTGCTTGTGATGCCGCCTGTATTTGGTCGGCTTTCTTGCCGGTTGACCAGAGGACAATGTCATCCGCATAAAGCAGTTTCTTTGACCGCAGTGAGGTGCGTTTCTTAAATTGTTTAAGTCTAAAGAAGCATCGAGACAATTTCAAGTCACATCATTGCCAGAGTCCACCGACTATAGGCTAGCTGTTATTGGGTATGAATTAACTGAACAATTAAAAGCAACAAAGCGAAATGAGACGGTTATCATTGAATGCAGAAAAAAATGATGAGGCCGACATCCTGAAAAGAAGAAAATACTTCAATACCGCAGGTTCTAGAGACTAAAGGACAGCACACAGAATTCATACTAAAGAAGCAGAACCATCAGACAGTGTAAACAATACAGAAAGCAGGATAATAAACTCTTGACTGAATGACATTGGAGATTGGCCTGATGTCATCACAGATAATATTCGCATACACCTTGTCACTCAAGGATCTGAAACAGTTCGGCATATGGACAGTCAATTCAGAGAGGCGTATAGACATCAAGAATTAGCAAAAGGAAAGGCTAGAAAGCTTTGAAAGGTTTGTTTTTTTCCGGCAAATGTCAAACGGCGAGAAAGTTCTTAGAAAGTGAATGTGTTATTCGCCAACAAAAGAATCCTTATTTTGCTTCCCCTGCACACTCTTCTCAACAAGATCAAGTACCAAATCTTCATCTAAATCCAAAGATGGATTCAATGAGTGGTGGAGGTTATCCCCGAAAATAGAAAAACATGAGACCAGCAGAGCTCACATTTAGTCATCGCTTAATTGGAGGGAATTTGAAGTTCGCCTGAGAGTACGGAACAATATTGACAACAAGGCCCAGATTTGATTATACAAGAGACGAAAACCTGGAGAGTTAGTAAAATTACTATCAAAGTACGATCCACTCTTGAGGGAGCATGTGCTTCGAACTAAGCTTTGTTCCAGACCGAATACATACATGTCTCCACAAATACAAAATGAATTTATTACAATATTGGGGGATCACGCTAAAAAACAAATCGTACAGCAAGTAAAACAAGCCAAATATTTCTCTATTATTTTTGACAGTACACCTGACATCTTAAAGCTGGATCAAATTTCCCACATTTTGCTTTCGGATGGCTTAGACATAATGGACTGCAGGAGTCAAGGCTATGATAATGCTGCGGTCATGAAAGGTCATTAAGGTCATGAAAAAATTAACAATATTTGATTAATGAATGCATATTATTTTGAACAAAAAAGTAAGGTTTTGCAATGTTATTAATTAGTTAGTTTTTAGTTTTTTTCTGGGGGGGGGGGGGGGCATCAAGATAAGGTACCGCACCAGGCATCATATACTCTAGCTACGCCACTGCGTCCTTGTGGCATTAAGCTTAAATTTGTTTTCACTTTTCTTGTGCTCCACATCTCCTTTCTCTGCTTGGAACTGATGTCTATATTGCCTACGAAGCTTGCGATCAAATAATTTTTTTTAAAGAAAGAAACTACAAAATTCTATCTCGCCTCCTCCCTATAGGCTAGTCCACATCGTTTTACTCTCCATTTCACAAACTCTCGTTACTGGGGCTATTTATTTTTAAGAACACATGTTCAGTGCACTTAATCACCATCAACTCGATATCTCCCCCCCCACACACACACACATACACACGCGCGCGCTGATTGACCCAAAGGCAGATCCCGAATGCGATGGATTGATGATGTATGCGAGGCAGATCTACAACAGCTTGGGTTTCGGGCATGGAGACGAAAGGCTCAGGAGAGATCTTGTAATTTTATACAGGTATATTATATGATAATTCTTATATTTATTACTAAATATATAGTTCGCCTTTTTTTCCGCTCCTGAAATGAAATATTTTCTCCTGGAAAATTCTTGTAAATCTCCAATAATCCTAATCTCAGAATGGTGGGGGAACCCTGTGAAAATTAATTCTGATCTTTTAAACATTTATACACATAATAATATTATTAATTAGTAACATGAGTTTAACCAGCCAGTTAAAAAAAAGGATGATGGCAGAACAGAGGTCCCCCCATGCCCCCCCCCCCCACGTATAAGCCGTATAGGCCTAAGCGCTGTTAAGATCACCCTCACTGGCACAGAGGAAAGTAACTGCCAGCATATGTTGGAGAGCTGCGAGTCAAGCATTTTAGACGGAAAGAAAATGCGGGAAAATATGCTGGTCGTAACTGGGAGTAGTCATGTGAAACACGTAATGCACTCATCCTTAATCTTCGAAATCGAAGACATTGGGGTTAAAAATAGGCCTATTATTTTAATATTTCAGTTTACAAAAACAATAGATAAGACAAAATGAAAAACAGATTAAATCAGTCACTAAATTATCATTAAATGGCTTTTTAAGCTTATTATAGGGGCTTTCTCTGAATAGGTTTTCAGTTAAAAGGTAATTTTGAGCGAACACCCCATAATATATTTTTTTCAACGGAATTAATAGCCTTAGCTATTATAGCTAACTATTTCCTCATCTATTTAGAAGTAAAATATGCACATTTTTTTCGGCCGATGTCCATTGGTGCTTTAAAATCGCCTTAAGTTCGGACCTTTTCTCGTTTATCCGGAAACGTTTTGAGAATGAAATTTCCATAATGTCAACTTTGACCTTCAGCTATGCTTAATTGTATAAGGGAAAACGAAAGTGAATATGTGGGAAATGTAGAAAAATGGAGTCTTTGTAATACCATTTTTATAGTTCTGCAGTTACTTTCGAAATAAATAAGAATGGATAAAAATTACGGGGAGGTGTTCGCTTTATATGCCATTTCGCTGATGGGCCTTTCCTATATGTGGTGTATCTTCAAATCGTTTTATTTGCAATGTAGTAAAGACCTTTCTAATTCATATTAGAATATTTTTTCAAGTAAATATTATTGAAAAGGTCATTTTTTAATAGGACGAATAATAAACTGTAGATGTCAGGAGAATGCGTTTCAGCAGTGAAAAATGCAACAAAACGCTTTTGTCGTCGGGGCCTTGCCATGAACTCCATTGATAAACAATGAGCTGTAAATGTCAGGAGAATGCATTTCTGAGGTGAAGAATGCTATAAAACGCTTTTAGCGTCGAGGTCTCGCCCCGATCCCCATTGATGAATAATGATTTGTAGATAACAGGAGAATGCGTTTCTGCAGTGAAAAATGCAAAAAAAAACGCTTTTGGCGTAGGGGCCTTGCCCCGAACCCCACTGATAAATAATGAGCTGTAAATGTCAGGAGAATGCGTTTCTACAAAAAAAAAAAAGATTTTGGTGTCGGGGCGAACCTTACAGCGCTTCCTTAGACCCTCAAACAATTAAGAGAAAGGGCTCAAGATGTCTCGGTTTTTTTCTTCGCAGAAAGTTGAGAGACACTGCTTTTTTATTTGTCACACACACACACATATATATATATATATATATATATATATATATATATATATACTATCCAGGCTCTCTTCAAACTGCACCACACAACACAACGAACTTAAAGAACATCACAACTCAGGGCTCCAAAGTATCAGTCAGTTTAATTTCAAATACATCGCAATAGGCAACAACATTAACAATGTCTTTACAAAAAGCTAGTCTTGCTCCGCCTGACTTCACACACCGTACTGGTTCTCGCCTCGTACTCAACTGTCCCGGGTTCATAGCCCATTCGCTGCCATTCTTCGTCGTCCATTGAGAGGATCTACTAGGAAGCAGATTATCTTTAACTTTGAAGGACATCCGAAACTTGGAAAACATAAAAAAATAATAATTTCAACGCTAAATAAATCTTTGAATCCTTATTACTTTGAACGATCAAACAAAATTAAGTCTGGAATATTTATTGTAAATAGGCTGATCTGATAGAAATCCAACTGGGGCCTCTAGTGAGTTAGTGATCTTGTTAATGCTGCTTTCAGTTTATAGATACGCTTTATTTATATTTATTTATTTATATTTTTACGTAAATCCAAAAGAATAATAATTCAGAAGTTACAATGCCATTCCAGAATTATTAGCCGAATTCAGTGTAGGTAGATCTAGATCAATGCTATAATAATTACACTCATCATTAAAAGTCAACAATTTAGGAAATTGATTCTAGTTCATTACTTAACTGCATTGGAATGCAATGTGAACTGAGTAGAATACGACTTTGAAGCGCTTCTTGGGCAAAGTTATGTTTTTTTGGAAAGGCACAGAAATGAATTATTTACCCCAAATGTATTCTATTCCATAGTAGTTTGTGCAGTGGCGGGTCTTCAGTGTACACAAAAAACTATATTAAATTCCTCTCACCCCATCCAAAACAAAAAAGTTTTAAATATTTTTGTTTTCTTTTTAGCGACCCTTGTATAATGGAAGAATTATTAGCTTAAAATTTCTACTTGTCATTTGTCACTTTTTGATAAAAAAATAAATAAAAAGGTATTAAGGACTGGATTTCTCATTTCAATAATAAATATATGTACTTGAAGCAAAAATCGCATTACCGATAATAGGTAACATTAATTAATTTAAAAAATTCCTAATTATTTTTTAAAATCATTCGATAAGATAAATTATATTTATTTTTATTGCCAAAAGGTCTAGAATTCTCTATATTAATTATAAGTTAATACGTTTGTTTTCAAATTAAAAGCAACATTAAATGATTTTTTGACATTTTTTTTTACTATAGACAAACAAAACGAAATCATGGATTGAATATTCCTTTGCATTTGTCTGATACGATGGAGTTTGAGTTTGTGTAAAAAAAAACACTCTATCACATAAACTCTCTGTAGTATTGTTATGATCTAGATATAAATTAGGTTTCTAGAATCTATTGATTAAAAATATTTATTAAAACATGATTCTTTTCATCTGTTACATGTTGATTAGTACATGGAATATACGGTATTCAAAATGTTTTTCATCAGTTGTTTCTTTTCTGATTACTTTAGCTGCAATACAGATTGAATAGCTGTCCAGATATGCACGATTTGATGAATGAGAGTCGTACTTCTAATCTTTATCCTGGGAGCTACATCTTGCGTATGATTAGTCACATCTAGTGTTCTAAATGTAGTTTAAATCTTGTCTGTTAAGACTTAGGACAAATGGCATTCAGTGGCATTCAAAGTTTGATATAAAAAATTACCTCAATACTTAGATTAATAATTTACTGAATTGAGGACCGCCGTGAGGGTTGTGGCCGCCTGCTTGCGAAAATAAAAAAAATGCCGTCCCTTACTTTTGTTTCTGGGGAAGAAGGTATTGACTTATATTTCGGAGTCTCTTATTATTGTATATAGATGCAGTATGTAAAGGTGCAAGTGTTAAAACTTACTGTTAATCATTTTATCAGTGTAAATATTGATCTATGTTTTCACAGCATAAATGTCTCATAAAATCAAATTTTCAATATAATTTCGTACATAAAACAATACATAAAACTAAATTTCGAATTCTTTTCAGTAAAAACAAGAATTTAAAACATTTATTCTTTAGCTATACTGCTAGCGCTACTACTCTTTCGTGTAACATTGTTCATATTAGGTAACTTTAACTATGTTATTTAGGAAATGACTGTTTACTGTTAGCCACTGGCACTAATATAGTTAGAAAAATTCGCAGTACAATTTATCTTTCTATATCCTTGAGTCTGCTAAATCGTTTGGGCACCACATAAGAGCTGTTGACCTTCTTTCTCCATTCCTCTGTGTCTTTTACCTTGGGTAGAATTTCTTTCAATGACAGCCCGTCCATTTAGTTATTTCGTCTTCCATAGCTTTCTATGTCTGCCTTTTCTTCTTTTTCCTGGTACTGTTCCCTGTAGGAAAGTGTCTTTGCAAGCACTGAGAACCTTGTGATATGGCCGTAGAGTTTGCGTTTTTTTTTTACAGTAGTTAGTAAGTCATCGTGGGTTCAATTGCTGTATTAATCCTGTTTCTAATATTTTTATTTTTGATGCGGTCTTTGTACGTTTTACTTAGGATCTTTTCCTAGCATCTCAATTCCATTGCTAGGATTTGCGTACAATATTGTGCGGTAGTCTTGTCTATGCGCATCATTAAAACAGTTAGTTCTTCTTTTGTCCCTGTCAGACTATCTGCAATACGCATTTTAATAATTATTCTTCCTCAAATGCTTACAGATTTTTCTTGACCCTCGAGAGCATATTTAATAATAATTTTATTTATTTATAAAGCGCTGTTAACAAACAAAATGTAGGCTCAATATATAATATATTTCATTATCCTTTGAAGTAAGAAATCTCAATAATTATGTCGATTAACTATTGTATCAAGTATGGGATAGAAAAAGATTTTAAAATTGTTTTCAGTGTTATAAACAGGCAATGTCTTTAAATCCGAAGATAGAGAATGAGTGCAAAATCTAGGACAACCAGGCATGTAAACACAGTTGCGTTCTGCATTTTTCGCCACATCTAATACAGACAAGGCCGTTGTGTGCCTGGAGTCTATTTAAGTTTTATTTTGTCGTTTTCGCCTGACTTTGGCTAGAGTTTTATGTTTGGACTGAAAATGTGTGTCCATCGACCTTCTTTTAGAGGCTATCTGCTGCCACCTACTTTCCTCTTTCCTCGAACAGTAAGTAGTGCTTCTGTACACCGACCTCGAGCAGAACATGGTTATTTGTAAGGTACCCAGTAGACTTGCCAGCGTATGCCCATTACGAAGCGAAGGGACCTTTGAGGAAAGTGTTAAAGGAGCCTTCAAGGCTTCCTATAGAGCACCCGTGTAATATCGACATTTTTACAAGATTATATGTCTATAAAATTAATTTCATTTGTTTTCACTCAGAAAGACACAAAGAAACAGGCATTATTATCTATTTCAAAACGCTAGAACAAATTTGTACAAGTGCTCCTTCTTTAATATTGCCATTAGAGAATGGAATGTGTTGACTGAATCAGCCAGGAAACCAACGACTTAGCAGAGTTATAGTCATTTATTAACATGCATGATGTCAGGTTAACGTATGGCGAGAGTGAATATGTTACCTTGATATTTTGGTATGATATTTATATCCCCTTGCTTATGTACTCCCAGGTTATGAATGTGAATAGTCTTGCACTTGTTATGAACTGAATGGTTTAGTCTTCGTTGAATGTGCGAGAGAGTGTGTAAGCTAGTGAGGTCTTGTCGCCGGTCCTGGAAGGTTGAATGTTTGCTTCCTAGACTGGTGTCTTCTGTATTAATAATTATTGAGAGTTGATGTCATTGTGTGCTTTATTAAAAATTTAAGTATTATTGCATTTCCATAAATATCTGGAGCTGGAGTTAAAGTTTTAGTTAATAAAAATTGTTCTTATTTAAGTAACCCCTAACGAGCCTAACGAGCCAAACAATAAAAAAGAAACCCGACACATGACTAGATTGACACGTGAAATGCGTAGGACGTAATTGTCTTCTTTATTTGAAGTAACGTCTGTAATATATTATTTAAGATTTAGTACATAATGTCAAATGACAACAATACATTTAAAATTCTTTAGTTTAGTTCCGAGACCATTTCAAGACGGTTTTTTTTTTATTAAACGTATTTTAAAAGAAAAATTATATAGTTGAATTGGAGAATTGCACTGTCCTCACAGGAAGGGGTTTGCTGGCTGAGTGGTAAAGCGTTAGACTTTGGAATTGGAACAGCAAGGTCTAGAATTGGATTCTAGATGAAACTTGGATTAAAACATGACTAAGTACCTGTATCCACCACATTCTAATGGGTACCTGTATCCGCCAAATTCTAATGGGTACCTGTATCTACACAATTCTAATGGGTACCTGTATCCACCCAATTGTAATGGGTACCTGTATCCAACAAATAATAATGTTTCCATCTACAATAGCTAGTTATTTATTTACACAAAGGATGCGATTGTGGTTTGAACAAATGAAAAATATACAGAGGAAGATGTTTGGGGTTTAGATAATTACTAGATGTTACGGCCAAGTGTTCCGAGTGTATCTTCTAAGTCTGGTGGTGCCTTGAGTAGAGTGGTATGTCTAGTTGCTGTAGCTGTCTGCTGGTGGGCCGGTGAATTGGGTCCAGGCCGTATGCAGTTCAACCCAAGATGCAGAGATTAAATGCCACTACCGGAATGACGGGTCTAGGAGCGATCTGCTGTGTCGGTGATGACTTCTCAGCAAAAAGTCTGCCCCGTTAGTGAAAGCTACGGAACTAAAAGGAGCTGATCACCTAAAGATATCAGCTACAACGATACAAAATAAGAATGTTAGCCTAAGTGACACTGTGGGGATGTATCGGACCATCTGGGAAATACATCTTCATAATGTATCTGATAAGACTATGTTTAAAATTACAAATAAAAACATATACCACTGATTCAATAATGTGCAATATTCACATGTAGCTAAGGGAGCTAACAATTTACTAATAAACAATCTCATTAGGGAAAATAAAAATATAATAATAATTAGAGGATCCCATAAGGGGACAAAACAAAATAATTTTTACATTAGGTATATGCACAAAAGACACAGCACTAGCGGATCCAGAACTTTGGAGTATATATATATGAGAATATAAAAAAAACATTATTTCTCAAACCCTGGAGACAAAGACAACAACTGGGGCAGCGCTATAAGGTTCCCTTGGGGGGCTTCGGGCAAAGCCCCAACGAAAAAAAGCGCTTTCTTGCTTTTTCACTGCTGAAGCGCATTGTCCTGACAAGTACAGGTCATTATTCATCAGTGGAGTTCGGGGCAGAGCCCCGACGCCAAAAGCGTTTTCTTGCATTATTCATTGCAGAAACGCATTCTCCTGACATCTACAGCTCATTATTCATCAATGGAGTTCGTCGCGATGCCCCGACGCCAAAAGCGTTTCTTGCATTCTTCAATGCAGAAACGCATTCTCCTGACCTAAAGCTCATTATTCATACTATTAAAAAAGGACCTTTTGAATAATGTTGCACTTGAAAAATATTCTAATATGTATTTATAGGCCCTAAATACATTGTAAATAAAAGCGATTTGTTCCTTGAAAAGATAAGATACCCCACATATTTAGATTTTGGCTTTGAGGATCGCAGCCAAAAAAAAAAAAAAATTCGATAAATAGTATAAATTGTGAGAAATAGTCCCAAATATATTCAACTAGAATATTACTAGATGGTTTTTTTTTGGCTGAAAATGGTATCAATTTCACCTCTAATGTTATTGTTTATTTGCTTATTACTACGGAATTATTTTTCACCTTTGGACGGAATTAAATTTTCCGCCATTTCAGAGTGCGTTACTCTTCTTTAATATAACTTGTACAACTTTTTTTATTTATTATTGGACAATAATAAATTTTATATATAATTAAAAAGAAATAGATGTTCTTTCCATTTCTTATGTTTTCTAGTGTGCTAATTATGTTCTAGTTGTAATTTTGGGTTTTGAGTATAAAAATTAAAAATGAAAAACTCACCAACTGACATTCAAATTATCCATCCAAGTGCATGTTATAAGAGATTTATTGTTCGAATTTAACCCAAAGAGCTTTTTTTCTCATTTTTTTATCCATTTTATCCATATGGATGGCGGAGAATGGACCATTGGCCAACCCCACCTTGTCCCATGGATATTCCGGTTACAGTCTTCAGACCTAGATGTTTCCTTTTATGTCAGTATTGGAGAAAATTGCCAAGACCGAAAACTCCCTTAAAATGCGGGGACTATATATTTATATATTTTATAAAGCCTGAGGAAACACCCAGCCTACACTAAATGCCAAGGAATTTAACGAAAAATCCATACGAGCTCAGACGTCGCCTCGTAAAAGGTCTGCGCATGGCAGTTTCTTCCAGGACTGCCTGTGATAAGTCAGCTACTGGAAATAAAAAACAGACTAGCAGCAAACACCTAAACCTTTTGCAACTCAACATCTTAGGCCTACAAAACAAGACAACAGAACTCCAACACATACTCAAAAAGCATGATATACACATAGCGCTATTGCAAGAAACACTACTGCCCAAGAAAAAAATAAACATCACAGGCTACACACAGTAGAGATGCCTTTGCACCAAATGCCAGGGAATTATGACCCTCATAAAAAACGACACACAAGCCACAGTAATTCAAATACCGAACAATACAGACATCGACACGCAGGAAATACTTCTTTGGAGAGGAGGAACAAAGTACACCATCAGAAACTACTATTGCCCACCATCATCAACAGCAGAAATAGACATACAACTACCACACTACACAAGGACAATAATAGCTGGCGACTTCAATGCACACACACCTTCCCTAGGCTACCCACACTACAACAAGCGTGGCAAAGAAATAGAGGATGTAACAAATGCCTCTAGACTACACCTTCTGCAAAAAAAAACTACACCTCCAACTTTCCTCCACAGAGCACAAAACACAACTAGCAGACCTGACCTAACTTTTATCTCTACAGACATTACCGACTCTTCTAAAATAACAGTACTTGAAGACATAGGTAGTGACCACAGGCCTATACTCCTCAATATTGGAACGCCAGGTAGATACCAATCCAGCAAAACAACTAGATGGAACTATAAAAAAGCTAACTGGGCAGCTTTTTCACAAGAAACAGACACAAGACTATCAAGCATAATTGAGACAGACGTCAAATCAACCTACACAACTATAGTCTCCAACATCTTACAAGCAGCAAAAAAACAACACATCCCTCGAGGCCAAGTTAAGAAATACAAACCTTTTTGGACACCTGAATTAGATAAATTAGTAAAAGAAACAAACATGGCCAGGAAGACTATAGAAAAAAACCCTAATAGAGAGAAAAAGACAACGTACAACAAATTGACAGGGCTTATAAGATACAAAATTAAAACAGAAAAAAATAAAAAGTGGACCACAACATGCGAACAACTAGATCTAAACAAGGATGGTCGAAAGGCCTGGACCCTTCTGCACCGGCTAGCAGGAAAGAAACAAATAACAAACCCCCAAGCTATAAAAGGCACTGACGACATAATAACAAAAAACCTTAAAAAGGCTGAAACCTTCAATAAATATTTTGCCAGCATTAACAAGTCAAAGCCAAGAAAACAACTGGACCAGGCCTTCAGTAATATCTTAAAGAAAGAAGAAAAAGCTCCAACAGTCAACTGTCAGATCTTTGACACTCCCTTCACTCTACATGAGCTCAATACTGCCCTAAAAAGCCTCAAGTCAAGAAAATCCCCTGCACCCGATAAAATAACAAATGCATTGATCCGGGGACTAGGACCAAAAGCCCAAAACTGTATACTTATTTTTATCAACCATACATGGAAAACTGGAGACATACCAAAGGAATGGAGAACCGCAAACATAATACTCATTTTAAAGAAAAATAAAACACCTGGAGACCCAAAAAAGTTATAGACCAATATCTCAAACATCCAACATTAGCAAAATGGCAGAAAAAATGATCAATAACCGACTTTATTGGTGGCTAGAAAGTACTTGCTCACTCCACAATGCACAAGCTGGCTTCAGGAAAGCAAGTAGAACAGAAGACCACCTCTTTCGTTTTATCCAGGTTACAGTAGAAGGGTTTCGTGAAAACAAGCATACTACAGCAGTATTTATATATTTGCAGCAAGCCTATGATAGAGTGTGGAGAAAAGGTCTATTTTTGAAGAGGAAAAAAAATGGGCATCCATGGAAAAATGTACAGCTGGATCAGGGCATTCTTAAAAAACAGAACCATCCAAACCCGATTCGAAGGTGCCATCTCTGGTAAAAAAAAGTTTGGAAGAAGGACTACCAAAAGGTTCAGCCCTTAGCTGCACTCTCTTTCTAATCTTCATGAATGACCTCCCGGACCTCATTTCGGTCAATAAGGAACTTTATGCAGACGAACTTTTAATTTGGACTACAGAAAAATATTCAGTGCTGACTATATCCAAACTAAATAGAGCCCTCAGAACTATCTCCACATATTCAAAATTATGGAAAATGGAAATAAACAAAGAAAAGTCAGTTTATTCAATCTTTAGCCACAGCAACAAAACAGCAAAAAGAAACTACATCCTAAAATAGACTCTCAGCCAATAAATAAAAAAGAAAATCCAACATATCTTGGTGTAAAACTAGACCAAAGACTGTCTCTAAAACACTTTATTGCAGATTTAAAAGAAAAGGCATCACAAAGATTAAACATAATAAAAAAACAAGCAGGAACATCCTGGGGAGCTGAAAAGAAAACCTTAAGACAGTTATACACTGGATATGTCAGATCTGTAATGGATAACTGTCTCTCCATACAAGTAGAAGTACAACAAAACATATCAGTCATCATTAGATACAATCCAAAACCAAGCCTTGCGGCTAATTAGTGGAGGTATGAGAACTACTCCCACAGCAGCCTGTGAAATAGACTCCAATATTGAACCTCTTAAGTTAAGGAGCAACAGAGCAGCATTAGAAGCTATTGAGAGACACAAGGTTTGAGGACGATCATCCAAATAAATTACTAACACTGAGAAATAGGGAAAACAACCAAAAAAAGCAAAGGACTCTGATCCAACTTACAGACGAACTAGCCCTAAAACACCACCAACCCAATAACAGGTTTTCAAACATTACACCCGGACTAAACTACAAACAACCAACCATCAAAACACATTTACTAAATAAAACCTTAACAAAAGAATCAAATCCACTGGAGCTCAAAGTAGGCACGCTTTTAACAATCTAAAGCTATCAAAAAAACAGCTATCCATATTTATACAGACGGATCGGCTTTTAAAGCTACCATCAATGCTGGTCTTTGTGCCTTCCTGGTCTTCCGTAAAAATAAACACTTTGAGATAAGCGCACCCTGTGGTGATTACTGCTCAAACTTCCAAGCCGAAATTGAGGCAATGACCATAGCACTCCAGAGAGTGGAAAACAAATTATATGAAGGAGTGCAACCACCATCAGATATTGTTGTCTTTACAGACTCCCAATCTACTCTGCTAGCATTTAACAGCAGCACCTCAAACAGCCCAAGAGAGTTGACAACATTCATTGTGATAATCCACCAGATGATATCAAAATTAAATATTAATATTACACTACAGTGGATCCCTGGACACATTGGCATCATGGGAAATGAAAAGGCATATAAGCTATCAAAGGCAGGTTCATCTATGGAACAACCAGATAGACCTATTAACTACCTCACCCTAAGGTCAATGTTAGTCAACAATCACAAAGAGGAGTGGCTCAACCAATGGGCATCAGGAAACACAGGCAGAGTATTGTACAGAAAAATGATTACGCCTAACAAACTGGACAGTATTAACTTCCTCCCCCGCAAAGAACAATCTACAATCTTCCAACTAAGAACAGGACACACACCACTATTAAATTACCACCTGAACAAAATAAACTCCACACAACTACCCCTTTGCAGACACTGCGCCCACCCCTTTGAAACCGTAAACCATATGATCTTTGAATGCCCCTCCCTAATCCACCTTAGGCAGAACCTACTTCCACTACAGCCCAACATAACCAACACCCTGTACGGCAGAGCTGAACAACTGAAGAAAACAGCACACTTTTTTTTCTTGGCACATTCTGCAAAAGAGCTCACAGCTTAGCAGCAATAAAGCTGGTTAGAAGAAGAAGAAGAAGAAGAATCCATTTGTTTACAGAACACCATAGAAGAAACAGCAATAGACGCAAAAAATAATAAACTGGAACTAATAATCCAATGTCACTACTTTAACGAAAAAGCCCATAAAAAGCAACACTCTTGGAACAAAAAACTTTTACCCTAAAACTAGTCCAACTGTACAGCATATATATATTTATAGTATTTTCTTCTAAAGTTCTTCATGTACTTAGTATATAAATATTCCTTCTAGTTGTGATATTCATTGAAGCAGTCAATATGAATGTGTGGGTTCGACTCCCATCGAGCGCAAACATAAACCGTTCTCCCTAACCTACAGTGTTTACATACTCTGTCTTTCTTTATAGTTATAGGTCTCCCTTCTCTGGAAATGGATCTTATTCTAGCAGGGGTGTTCAATTTAATCCTATGGTCAGCATAGCTATTTATTTTGCTGACAAGACTATTGTAATAACTGAAGGGAGGCAACTCAACGAGACATAGATGTTTATTTACACGAGGACATCACAAACACTTAGTAACGTCTGCCTTTAGTACAACATCTCCATATTGGCTCTCTACTTGGGCGTAAATCGTTAGTCTCTTATGTCAACATCCGACTTGTCTGGTCACTGATAGTGCGCACCTTCTTTCTGCACTATGTTGGATGGCGGTGCGCATGGCAAAGTCATAGCATTGCCCCCGTCTTAGCACTTTTCGTCCCGAAAAGAAACACTGCAGCTGAGGTTTGACAGTTCAGGTGGAGGTCGATCAGTGGGAGCCACAGGCGGCAGGGAGCGTGTTCCCCACGAGGCCATCCGCATTGTTTTCTTCCAGTGCCGCTTTCTCTTTCTCCAGTTTACCAGGCTGTTGTTGCGATAATGACGTGGCCGTTTGCCACACAAAGAGATAGGGTCGATCACTGTTTTCTTCAGCACAGCCGTTGATCGGACACGCTGTCTCAGCAGACCTTCCCGACAGACGCCTCTCAAGGGAGCTTCAGGTTCGCCTGCAGCCACGTTGCAAGCAAAGTCCAATGCACCGCAGTCATCCTCAGACAACAGACTTACGTCCAGAAGATAGGTCTCTTCAGGTTCAAGTGGAAAATGTCTTCCTCTTGACAGCTCAGATTTAGAGTGGTTTGATTGACATTCATCTATGCCAATGTCGATGATGATGGTAGAAGTACATATGCTCTGTTGGTGGTTTTCTTGGCATCTAAATTCTATGTGTGATGCGCCGCACGTACAGTTCATGCTAAACGTCTGGTGTCAAGCTTCGAATTTCCCTCATGAGCACCGGCAGATAGGCAGATGTCTTTAAAGTCCACAGCAACAGGCTCGAACGCAGACCCAACGTTGTCTTGATCTGTCCGGCTCATTGAGGTATTGGTAACAGGTACAACAGGAACAAACGCTTCAGTCACATAACAGACTTCAGTTAAGGTACTGGTAACAGGTACAACAGGAACAAATACTTCATTTGTCTCCTTCCGTTCGACTCGGTACATCCCGTTGAGATCATCACAGCAATCGCCATCACGTTTCTCGTCTTGAGAGTCACAACCACAAGACTTGCCCACAACACAGACACAGACGGCGCTCAAATCCCCAGCGTCTCCGTCACCACTGTTTGTGCAACCACAGTCTTGACCACGCAACTTCTTGACCAACGAGTCTACAGGCAACTGCTCCTTTACAAACGAGTCTACCCCTTCTTTCATTCGAGACACCATTTTATCTACCTTGTTCCCCAAACTGTTAATTTGTTCACACATTGCTTCATTTATCTTGCCAATAAGCTCATAAATCTCCGGTTCAATTTCAAATAAGTAGGTATCTGGATCTTCGTCTTCATCTATCAAGGCTTGCCGGAGACGAGCTGTAAGCACCTCCTTGGTACCACCAATTATCTCATATCGGTTACGAAGTTCCTTCCTAAGCTCTCTAACTGAGAGTTGGTCTAATCGTTTCAAAGCTGCCATTGTAAATCCTACCTCCTCTCGTTGAGTTGCCTATAATCCCACTTCTGACAACCAATTGTAATAACTTAAGTGAGGCAACTCAACGAGGACATAGACGTTTATTTACATAGAGACATGACAAACACAAAGGGCATCTGCCTTGAGCACAGCATCTCCATATTGGCTCTCTCCTTGGGCGGAAATCGTTAGTCTCTTATGTCAACATCCGACTTGTCTGGTCACTGATAGTGCGCACCTTCTTTCTGCACTATGTTGGATGGCGGTGCGCATGGCAAAGTCATAGCACTATCAACAATGTCATTGTCAATGAAAAAACAACAACATTCCAGCTCATTAGATGCTGTGCTGACTAAGTCTAGGTTGATACCCAAATTTCTTGGTGGAACAAATCTGAAATTGTTCTGTTTCAGTACCTAGATGATAGATCTAGAGATCTATCTCTATCTGATTTAGAACTAGATAATGTAGAGACAGCTAAACTAGTTCTAGATCTACATTGAACATTAGCTGGTGGTGGAGTTGCTTTATTAGGTGATAAACTTCATCATTACTAGACCTAGCCCTAGGTCTAGATCTATACATTAATTTACTAGATCTATATATTTAGATTTATCAATATCACCATTAGATGAAACAAAATCACTGTCATCTGAATTATTATACTTCCTCATCAAAAAAATATTTAGATCTACAAAGTTTATATGGCCCTGGTTGAAGCTCCATGTTGAAAAAAACACTTAAACAGAAAAAAAATAAGCTAGGGGTCTATAGAGTCGTCATCCTCCATACATTGCTCTATGCCTCAGAAATATGGACAGTGTACAGTAAACATGCAAATAAACTAAACCACTTCCACATGACATGTCTGAGAAAAATACTAATAGTCAAATGGCAAGACAAAATACCAGATACTGAAGTCCTTCAAAGAGCGTGTCTGCAAAGCAGCCACACAATCCTGATGCAGTCCCAGCTGCAATGGGCATGTCACGTCTACAGAATGGAAGACCACCGCATCCGTAAACGACTCTTGTATGGCCAACTAAGTGAAGGAAAGCAGCTATTAGGTTTGTGAAAATGTCCGTCTGTCCGTCTGTCCGTCTATCCGTCTGTCCGTCTGTCACACTCAGAGCTCGAAAACTAGAAGAGATATGAAAAATATTATTTCATCATTAAATCCGGCTTGAAAAGTTTAGGTGCAACGGCTACTTTTGGTTTTCTAAAAGCAAACCGTTTAATTTATAAAATTAATTATGCAAGCGATTTTTTCATAAAAATACACCAATTCTAAAACAATTACGTAAATGTAAGGGAGGCAATGTTACAATATGTATAACAAAGATGGACAATTTTTGTGTATTTTCAGTATCACTAAGTCAAATATATTTTTAAAATGTACAGGAAATGTTTACAACGAATATAAATAATAATTAAAGACATTTTTTCTGGTCAACTAGCTGCTAAAATTAAAAGAAAACATTTCTGTTTGTTTATAAAGGCTAATAATGCATTTTGTATGTAAATATCACGCACTTTTTTTTAAATGGACTTTTTATGCAGCGATTTTCGTGCAGTAGCGTAACGTCGCAACATGATCAGGAGCTAAACCAATTCCTTAAACTTTAAAAAAAAAATCAGATTGTATTTATTTTTTGTTTAGTGCCCCCATCCGAATAAAAGAAGCTTATTTTTTGTGCGTTTTGTCTGTTGGTCGGTCTGTCCGTCACGATTAGATTTAAAAAACTAGAACTCTAAAAGCTATTGAAAATCTGATTTACCCTTTCATGTTCCTCCCATAACATCTCAATAGTTTTAAGTATCTAAAATTGATTGTTCCGGATTTTTTTGTGGAAAAAAAATCAACGCCAATAAATGTTTGTTTGCTCTTCTAACTTATATTACATTCAATTTCCATGCTTAATCGTTGCAAAAACACATTATCAATAATATGTTGTTCACTTTTTAATGTAATTAGCATATTAATGCTAAATCAAAATCTCTATACTGACTTATATTTCACTAAGTGTAAAAATGTTCCGGATATTGTTTTATAAAACATGAATTATGCCTAAAGATTGTTTGAAATCGCATAATTTACTAATATTACACTTATATTATTTGACAATGCGTCACTATAATTTGGTTATCAATATCAAATTGTTCCGTATTTTCATCTTTAAACAAATTTTAAAAATATCGACAATAGGTTGTTCAGGGCTTTAAAAAAAGTAATTTACTAAAATTGATTACTGAAAATTACTTTTTAGACGTAATTTTCTTGCTGAAACATAACATCGAAGTTTTGTAATCGATAAAGAATGTTCCGGATTTTGTTTCTTACAAATCGTCGCCAGAAATTTCCGAATTTATTTAAAAATCTACTAACGCCAAATAATTGTTTGAACTCCCTCTTCTCATTAATAAACAAATAATCTTCTCATTTACGAAATAATGTTTTTACGGATTTTTATGAAAAAATATTTTAACTCACTTCTCTCGTACAGAACATTTAATTTTCTACCTAAAACATTAAAAAATCTAATTATCTTTAATATTATGTTCCGATTTTTAAGGAAAAAAGAATCCAAACATCAAAGTAAGGTATGAAAATCTCTCCACATGGCTGTAGTACATCTAATTTTTATACGAGACCATCCAAAAAATTTAATTAACGGTATTTCATTCATCTGAAATTCTCTTTTTCTTTTACTATTTATACAAAAATCCGGAACAATACATTATATAAACTTTTCAATTGTGTTCATACCTAAAAATTATTGCGATGTTTTGAAAAGTAAAATAAAGGTTAATCAATTTTTAATAACTTAGTTGTTTGTTTTTTTTATATCAAGATGACGGACAGACCGACTGACAGACAAAACGCAAAAACAATGCGGCTTTGATCCTCTTTAAATAAATTCTATTAGAACTCAGTGCACCAATGTCTATAAACCCTCTTTAAATATCTCGTGTAAATAAAGACATTTTTTTTAAGGTACCGGTACTACTACCCTATTGTGAGGTAATGGATTTTTTTTTCCACGACGTCATATGAATGGACTCTTTAAAGGTAATGCTAAAAGAACGCACTCTGTGCACCAATGTCTGTTAACCCTAAAAAAATTGCTCGTATTGATGAAAAAATATTTTAGTCTAACTAAGCCGTGTGACGTAGTGTTTTTTTTCCTTTTACATCATATGGAATGAATTCCTTAAATGAAATGCTAAAAGAACGCACTCGGTGCACCAATGTCTATGAACACTCGATAAATAGCTCGTATTGATGAAGGGGATTTTTAGTCTAGCTAGGCCTTGTGACGTAGTGTTTTTTTTTCCCTCTGACGTTATATGGAATTAATTCTTCAAATAAAATGAAAAAAGAACTCGGTATAGTAATGTTTTTAAGCCTTGTTATGTGACTCGCATTTAAAAAAGGAATGATATCTTGATTTAGATCTAATCTAGATTTTTTAAACTAGATCTAGATTTTAGATCTAGAATTTCTAGATCTAGTTTAGACTAAAATAGACTAGATTAAGATGTAGAATTTCAATTTCTAAACTTAAAGTGTAAAAAAAAGTGTAGATTTTCATTTCCAAACGTTTTGATCAATATTGCAATGTTATAATATACTAAAACTAATCTACTATTTTTTATTTAATTTAAATTTAAATTTACGGTAATTGAATCTTTGAAACATTATTAGGCCTACTTTTGACCATCAAAATTAAATCACCTCTTGAATATTATTTGCGAATATGCAGATCCGACAGGGATTCGACTTCGACGGGGGCCGCCTCTGAGTTTGTGTAACACAAACTCTCTTTGTAATCTTGTTTCAAAAGGTTTAGATAACTTAGCAAATAGATGCTATCTTATTATATTTTTCCAAAGTTTTTTACAAAGTAAACCGCAATAAATTGCTTACAAAATTTAAATATGTTGGCATTAACGGACTATTGCATTAGTGGATTTAAGATTATCTGATAGAGAGAAAGCAATTGTAATAATAAATGGCGTACCTCAAGTAACAGTCTTACGTCGACTACTAAATTTAATGTACATAAACAATTTACAGCATTTCATTAGTTCAGACGAATGCATGATAGATAGAACAATAGAATCAAATTGTAGCATGTCTTTCCTCCCAGTAAAATGTCAGTTATTAAAAGTAACATAACAATTAAAACAAATCGATTCCACTTATCTTATTTATGGTAAACCAATAACACAGACTAAAAACACAAAATACCTAGGTGTTATAATAAATGAAAAACTGACATAAAAACACCATATTGATATTTTACAAAAGTAAAGCTGTCAAGGAATAATTATATTGATGAAACTATCAAAAAATCAAACAAATAATTAAAGTTTATTAAAAGAAATTTCTATAAATCAAAAAAAAACACAAAACGAAAATGTTTTTTAACCTTGGTTATGCAATTAATAGAATAATCTTCTCCGTTTTGAACCATAACAAACGAATATTCACATTTAACTAGAGAAACATCTTTAGTAAAATCACTACAATTAGAAAGCCTTAGGATAGAAGACTTTAAAATAGCAATTATACATAAAAAAAACTCTGAACCATAATCTTCAAATACAAAAACAAAACCTAACAAAATACTCAGAAAGACACAAAGATAAAAGCACATTCCTCGTTTCATATATAAGGACAAATTTGTTTAGGTGCTCTTTCTTTCCTATAGGTATTAGAGCAGTCAGGAAAACCAATGACTTGGCAGAATTTAAGTAATTGTTTTAACATGTATAGCTAGATAAACAACATTTGCATCTCCAAACGATGGAGGTCATCTCTGTTAGACGTGCGGACCCGCAGAGGAGCTGATATCGGCTCAGACCACTACCTTGTCAGTGGCAAATGTAAGCTAGGATTGAAACGCCAACCAAAACGAGCCACACGACCCCGCCCATTTAATGTAGAGAAGCTTAAAGACGGCAATACTGCAGCACAGTTCCAATTGAAACTAACGAACCGCTTTGAGGCTGTTGCAGATATATTGACCCTTGAAGAAGAGTGGGCCAACTTCAAAGATACCACTATTGGGTGCGCGGAAGAAGTTATCGGAAGGAGGCGAGGTTCATACAAGGAACGGTGGATACAAGACAGAACATGGAAATTGATAGATGAGAGGAAAGAGGCCAAACGTAGGCGAGATCAGAAAAATGAAACACAGGATCGTAGCCTAGCGGAAGAAGCCTATAGGGAAGCAGATCTGAAAGTAAAGAGAAGCTGTCGGAAAGATAAACGGGACTGGATTGAGCAGAAGGGATAAGAGGCACAAGCAGCTGCAAGCAGAAATGACACAAAAACACTCCATCGTATTGTCCGAGATCTCACTGGAGCAAAGAGTGGACATGGGGCACCAATAAAAGACAAGCAAGGCAAAACTTTGTTAACGAAAGAAGAACAGGATGCAAGATGGGTAGAGCACTTTAAAGAGACCCTTAACCAACTGTCGCCAGACCTAACTTACATATTCAATGACCCCTCTCCAGAGAATGATCTCAAGGTCAAGACAGACCCAATAACTGCTGAGGAGGTTACCATGGCCATAGCAGTGCTAAAGAATAACAAAGCACCAGGACTAGACATGATATCAGCAGAAATGCTAAAATATGGGGAACAGTGCATTGTTAACAGAATGACTGATCTCTTAAATCTCTGTTGGCGAACTTCAAAAGTCCCAGAGGACTGGCAAAAGGGAATGATTGTAAAGCTTTCAAAAATGGGCAACTTGGCAGACTGCAACAACTGGAGGGGCATTACTCTCCTTTCTGTCCCAGGCAAAGTTTTCAGCACTGTTTTGTTGAGACGGCTTCAACAGTCTGTAGATGAAAGGCTCAGAGAAGAACAAGCAGGTTTCCGAAGAGGCAGATCATGTACAGAGCAGATTTTCGTTTTACGAAATATCATAGAACAAAGTCTTGAGTACCAACAACTGCTAACGATCAGTTTTGTGGACTTCAAAAAAGCGTTTGATAGTGTCCACCGAGAATCACTATGGAAAATAGTTAGAGAATACGGTATCCCAGAAAAATTCGTCCAGATCCTACGACATCTTTACAGTCAGTCTAGTTGCTTCATTAAAACAGAAGAGGGAACAACAGAGATTTTTACAATCGAGACAGGTGTGAGACAGGGGTGCATCTTATCTCCCTTCATTTTCCTCCTAGCCATCGACTACATAATGAGGAGGGCAATGAACCAGACTGCCTTTGGTATTCAATGGCATGAACAATTCCGATTGACGGACTTGGACTTTGCTGATGATGTTGCACTACTCGGGCTACAAATAAATGCATTCAAGAAATGATGGAGAGCCTAGACAGAGAGGCACCCAAAATTGGCCTCCGCATAAACTTGGATAAGACTAAAATTATGCGAGTGGGATATAAGGCAAAGGGTGTCCCCGTCAGACTTGGCGAGTCAAAGCTTGGAGAGCTGGACAAGTTCAAGTACCTTGGCAGCATCATAACAAATGATGGAGATGCTTACCATGATGTAGCATGCCGAATAGGAAAGGCAGGGAGCATTTTCCAAAGGCTGCAGCCTATTTGGACTAGCCAAGCCATTGGACTCGAGACAAAAATACACCTTCTCAACACAATCGTCATTCCAACTGCTACATATGCATGTGAGACGTGGAAGTCATCTGTCAAAATTGAGAAAAGACTAAATGTGGCTCAACAAAGATGGCTGAGACGGATTTTGGGAGTCAGTTACACAGACCGGATCTCAAACAAGGAAATCCTATTCCGAACTGGGAGTCGAACACTTAGTGAGGTTGTGACTGAGCGTCGCATGAGGTTTGCGGGACATGTTCTACGTCAAAATGAATTACGCACACCAAGAGTTGCGATAACATGGAAGCCAAAACAAGGAAAGCGCAAACAGGGACGTCCTCGTATTACCTGGCGACACACCTTCATGGAGGACCTCAGAACAGTGGACACCAGGTGGGAGGAGGCTTCAGACATTGCCAGTGACAGATCATTATGAAGACAGCTTGCCGCCCAATGCGCCGAAAGGCGCTGGAGGACCTAAGTAAGTCTAAGTCTAAGCTAGATAAACATAGAAACACGCATAGGACAAAATCATTTTCTTTTTGATGTAACATCTGTGGTTTTTTTTAAGATAATCGTGGGACCATTTATCGCCGTGTTTTCCCCGAAATATTTGCACATCTATAAGAGCTCTTCTTGTGGTAGTTAGTGTCGTGTTCTATGGTTGACCATGGGGCCTGTTTTTTCTGCTTATTGAAGAGATGTTTGATTGATACAGTTCTAACTAACGGAAAGTTTATTAGTTACAAAAAGAATTCTGATTTCTTCATCCGTAACGCTGTGCTGATTATAAAACTCAACAGATACGTATTTAATTTTTTAAGCTTCATAGAAACAGTCTTCATTGTGACCTTTGGTTGCATCCTTATCGGTGTTAGGGTCAAGAATTCCTACTTACAGCGTCAGCTGATACCTAAGAAAACAAAGAGGCCTTTGCTTAAAACGACGCTTACTTTATGGCTATCGCGTTGATCTCTGCGACCTTTCACGGAACCAACTTCTTCATGACGTGTGCAATGGTCGATCAGTATCTCAATCATACGACCTTCAGCGTCGTGTTTGACGAAATCATGTTGATTCTCGTCTACGTCTCCAGCTCTTGCAACATGTTTGTCTACGTTCTGACCAACAAAAAGTTCCGTAACATCTTAATGAACATGTTCTGTGATTTTATTATTCTCTTATTAGCGGCCCCCAAAAGGGGAAAAGACGCATTTAGTTTTGTGTGAAATTTGTGTCCGTCTGTCCGTCAGTCCGTCCGTCCCGTTTATATCTCGTAAATTAGAAAATATATTGAAAATCGGACATCTCAATATTTTAGACCATTTAAAGTTCTGATGCAACGGCTATTTTTTTTTTCTGAAAGCGAAAAATCTAATTTTGAAAGTCAGTTATGCAAGTATTTTTTAAAGAGAAAAAGCTAATTAGTATGCATTATAAGTTAAACCTAATTTAAAACGAATAGTAATCTTATAAACTTTATTTTCCTTTATTTTTTTTTATTGCTGAATTTTTTTTCTTTTTTAGAAATCGAATAATCACTGTGGTGAGAAGGGAAAGGGGGAGAACGGGAGAGGAAGTGGAAGATTTGGAAGATATCCCCAACTCTCCTGCACCTCTAGTAATCGACGAGGGGGAGGACCCTGACACACCGCCAAACACATAAACATTTTTAAATAGTAGGCACACACACACACACAACGCAAAAACCCACCAACACACAATCATGGCTGACATTACAATTCTTTCATTTAACATTCGAATTCTGAAAAATAAACAAAAATACACAGTTCACTCAACTAAAACACGCAAACCGGACTTTTTTTCTCTTACAGGTATCCAATATCACTTCAATTTTTTCCAAAACACACATACATCTTAGTTACAAACAAACCCACTTAAATATAAAATCATGGAGGACATCACGGTTTTGTCTCTAAACATTCATGGACTCACAAACAAACAAAAATATGTAGTATATTTATCAAGAAAGTATAAACCAGACTTTATTTTTTTAAAAGAGACAAATTTAGGTACAGAACACAAAGCACACACATACACAACAGACATGGGTTTTAAGGAAGGGTGTTTTAGTTATGGTAGCAGATGCAGGGAGGTAGCCATTTTTCAGGTATCAGATAGGTTTAAAATAGTCCATAAGTATAGTGACAATAAAGGGAGAGTAGTCATCATTAAAGTAGAAACAAGAAATGAATCAATTACACTGGCTAACATCTATGCACCAGAACAGAGAAACGGGAATTTTTTGAATATTTGAGTGAAAAATTACAGAAACATATAGAGGGGATAGTTTGATTTTAGGAGGGGATTTTAATTACATCACGTCCACACTAGACAAGCAGTACACAACAACGGTAAATCTTCCTTCACAGATGAACACTACTATTAATAATTTCTTGAACGACATTGAGTGTGAATTTAAGTTACAGGATGCATACAGGAGTGTGAATCCCACAAGTCAGGACACTACTTCGGTGAATAAAGCTCATCCCGTAACTTCCAGACTAGATAGAATTTACGTACCAACTGAGTATCATATAAGTAAGGTAGCTCATCTAGAAGAGTCTCTGGAGTATTCAGACCATAAGGCAATAATAGTTACGATAAGTACGAAAATTAAAAAAAAGACAAGGAAAACTAGTCATTGGAAATTTAATAATTCTCTTCTAGAAATACCTCTTTTTATAGAATTAATCTCAAACACACTCAATTCTTGCTTACAAGATACAAACAATCCAAACTTTAACCTAACAACAACATGGACACTAGTAAAAAACTCAATAAAACAACAATGTCAGGTCATATCAACACTAGTACAAACACGTAGAAAACAAGAACTAGAGAAACTGAAGCACACACTATTACACGCTGAGGACGAAATAGATAGAACTCAAGCCTCATTAAAGTTGGAAGAATTAAATTACTACATCTACAAAGGAGCTGAAGTTAGATGCAGGAACTATTTAAGTCAAGAAGGCCCAAACAAACTTTTCTTGTCGATCGAACAAAATGTTCAGTCTAGTAAATGCATAACAAGTGTTCTTGATATACATGGCTCAAAAGTTGAAGACGAAGACAAAATTAAAGATGTTTTCATAAGTCATTTTAAAAATATCTACCAGTTGGAACCTATAAACAAGGAGGCTCAAGAATGTTTTCTAAAATATTGTAAACAGTTGAAGCAGACCGATGAAGAACTTTTGGAGACCCCATTTACTCTAGACGAACTCCAAACTGCACTAGACTCGACACAAAACAACAAATCTCCCGGACCGGACATTTGAATTCTATAAGACATTTTTTCCTTTAATACGTCCTCTATTACTGCGACTGTATAGTGACGCTGTTAAAACAGGACAACTTCCAAAAAATTTCAACGAAGCATATATTACACTATTAGCCAAAAAAACAACAGATAACAGTTCTCCAAGTGACTACAGGCCCATCTCACTACTCAATACAGACTATAAACTACTGACAAAAATGATTTTTAAACGACTTAAACCCTTCACTCCCCAACTCGTAGGACAAGACCAATACTGCACCCACCCCGACAGGAGTATTGATGGAATGACACATTTCATTCGAGATTTTATCATGTACAGTCATGAAAAAAACTCTAGCGTTGCCTTGTTATCTGTAGACCAAGAGAAAGCATTTGATAGAGTCAGCCATAATTTCCTCTTTAAAATATTAGAAAAATGTAAAATCAGCCCTTTTTTAATAAAATGCATTAAACTAATTTACACCAATGCCAGCAGTAGACTAATAATCAACCATTCTTTAAGCCAATCCTTTCCAATTCAAAGATCTGTTAGACAAGGCTGTCCTTTATCCCCCTTTTTTATACATCCTTTGTCTAGAACCTTTTCTAGAATCTATAAGGTCAGATTCATCTATCAAAGGAACAAAAATCCCGGGACCCATCCCAGTAGTTAAAGTTAAGGCTTATGCCGATGACACAACATTTTTTCCCTCCTCTGAAAATGATATTAATAACATAATTAAGAAGTTTACAATTTTTGGCCATGCCAGTGGTTCTAAAATTAACATAAATAAATCCTCAATAATGGGTGTAGGGAGGTGGACATTTAAGGAAAAATATTCTTTTAAACTTGTAAATAAAATCAAAATATGTGGTATAGAATACAATAGTAATCCCTTTTTCTTCTGTGAAGACCAGTGGAAAAATATTATTATTAAGACATCCAATTTAGTTAACAGGTACAAGCACACAGGTTCTACTATTTTTGGTAGAGCCATCCTATAAACAATTTGGTCATCCCAAAGATAGTCTATTTAGCCAATATTATAAAACCTCCTACAAAATACATATTTCAATTAAATAACATAATTAGAAGTTTCATCTTCAAAAACACACTTAGAAATATCAAACATACTACAATTATTCAAAACAAAGAGGATGGGGGGATCAATTTACAAGACATCAAAACTAAAATATGTGCACTCAGATTAAAATTCATAGGTCAAGTAGTTAAGAATCCAAATGATTTTCCTTTTACAATATATTATTATGGTTTGAGATTAAGCAATTTAATTCCAATACAAAACAACATTCCACACTATTTTGGCACAAACTTACATCCTTTTTATAGATCCATCTCAAGAACTCTTTCTGGCAATAAACCTTTAATACACAATAAATATAATGAAATATACACAACATTAAAAATACAGTTACAAGAAAATTTAGCTATTAGGATTAAATGGGGAAAAGATTTAAATATAACAGATTTTAAAGACACTTTTACTAACCTTCATAACAAACACATTGCAACAAAAGCTAAAGAAATATCTTACAGACTTATCTTTGGGATGACCCCATTTTCAAAGAAAAAACCTGTATTGTAAATTTTGTCAATCTGTTAATGGTGACAATGAAAAGCATTTATATTTAGAATGTTCTTTATTTAGTAATGTTAGAAATACTGTAAGAGATTTATTAGAAGGAAATTGTGAAACCTATGTGAATATTAATTTATCTATTCTCTTAAACAAGTTGCCTAAAGCTAAACACAAGTTGATACATAATTTTAACTTAATAATTTTATCAGAATACAGAAACTTAGTATGGAACAGTAGACTTAAAGCTGTGTATCATAATTTCAATTTTAACCCTGATGATTTGGATAAAATATATAGAAATATAGTTGATTTTAAAATTAAACACTATAAAGGCTAACCCCAAATGTAATTTTATATTGATCCATTGTATGTACATATGTTATATATTAAATCAAGGAATTTTTTTATCTTTTTTTTTTTTTCTCAAGGATTCCTTTATTTTCTTCCAATGAATTGGAAGGTTCCATTTTTATCATAAATTATCAATTCACAAAGTCTGTTTAAACAATGAAGAAAATAAGTTTTGAATGTATGGGTGTGTGTGTTTGTATAAGTAATAACTATTAAAAATTTGCATGTGTATGTATTTAATACATCATTTATTTGCTTTAAAATTATAATTACTTAAAATTACCTATAAACTATTTATTAATCTCTTTTTTCAACAAGAGAGACAATTAGGACTGGAAGATGCAAGGTGGAAACTTCTTTTGGTTACATCCCTTTGACCAAATTAATAAATTTTCAAGACAACCCAAACAGGACAGGATTTCATGAAAATAGAGCAAATGGACTACTAAATTGTTAAAAAAAAACAAAAGCACTATCACAATAAATAATAATAAAAATAAATAATGAAATTAATCTTAAAATGAGTTATATTCCAAAATGAAATAATTTTGTAAGCTCTTCATACACATACTTACTTTGAGCTCTGTACTTTATAGAAACCAAATTGTTTCATAATATGTACATTTTTGTAACTCTAGCAGACCCCAGAGAATTCCTAAGGATATAGGATGGAGGTCCTTTGTCTTAGGTTCCTAAGGGAAAAATTGTTGCAAAAATAATAGAAAAAAAAATAAATTTTTAAAAACTCATAAGTCACTAAAAAAAAAAAAAATAATAATTAAAAAAAAAAATAATTTTTGGGAATACTTATTTTAAGGAACACTTTCCAAATTAGTGTGAATGTTTTTGGACCCTTGATGTCATCAATTTCTGGACATTTGCTGTCATCATTTCATGGACCTTTGCTGTCACCTTTTCTGAACCTCTGCTGTCATCATTTTATTGGACCTTTGCTGTCATCATTTTATTGGACCTTTGCAGTCATCATTTTTTTGGACCCCTGCTGTCATCATTTTCTGGACCCCTTGCCGTCACCATTTTATGGATCTTCGTTGCAGCCTACTCCGCGAACATACTGAAAATCCTGGAATATGACTTTGATAAAAATGTCTTTTTTTATGAAATTTTCCTTGTACATTTATTAATTTAGAATGATGTTTTGTGTGTTTTCTTGGAAAAAAAAAAAAAAAAAAGAAGCCCAATAAAGAGGCCAAGAGCCCAAAAAAGAGGCAACGCCCAAAAAAGAGGCAAAGAAAAGAGGCAAAAGCCCAAGGATTCCTAGGATGTACTAAGCTAGACAACTGAAGTCAAAAGCTAAAAAGCTGAGGTTTCCTAAAAAAAAAAAAAAAAAAAAAAAGAATAAGTGATTGAGCTTTTAAAAAAAAAATTATGGCTGAGCGGTAAAGCGCTTGGCTTCCGAACCGGGGATCCCGGGTTCGAATCCTTGTGAAGACTGGGATTTTTAACTTTGGAATCTTTGGGCGCCTCTGTGTCGACTCAGCTATAATGGGTACCTGACATTAGTTGTGGAAAAGTAAAGGCGGTTGGTAGTTGTGCTGGCTACATGACACTCTCTTTAACCGTAGGCCACAAAAAAACAGATGAACTTTACATCATCTGCCTGATAAAGTGAAAACGGAATCTCAACCCTGAAACATTTTCAGTGCCCAATTGTAATTAATTCTATTTCGATAAATTTGTTTTCTTTACTTGACCACAACTAATCAAGAAAGAGAAAAGTTTTAGATTAGGAAAAAAAAACGTCCTCCTACATATCAATGTGTCTTCAACTAATTAAAGGAACCTTTTTTTTCAAAACATTTAAAAACATTTTAGATGATGTTAGCAATACCTTTATCTTCACCTAAATTTTAAAATGTGTATCATAATCGGATAAATTTATTGAGATTTAACCTGATGTAATTGACATAGCCTAGGCTGTCTTGCAGTAATAAATAAAATTAAGGGGAACATACTTTAGGATCAAATTTTGGGCAATATGACAAGTAATAATAAATGCATTTTAAAAAATATATATTTATACATGATGTGATGTATACATGAGCGTAGCCAGAGGGGTTTGGGGTTCAACACCCCCCCCCTTCTGGGGTCGGAATTTAGTGACAGATTTTTTGCTTTGATTTTTTTAAATTTTAGGCGAGATTTGCAGTTAGATTCCTCTCTTCTATAGAACAAAATAAACAAAACAAAAAATCCTAAATTCCAAGAGCACATCTAAGGAAAATTTTGATTTTAAAACCCCTCCGAAATTATAATAATATTATATTATATATTATATTATACAGTAAATTACACGTTTCAAATTCTATGAGCGTAGCCCAATGGGTTTTGAGTTGAACCCCCTCTTTCAGTGTGTTTGATACTAAAAAAAATAACTCTTTAATATAAAAAAAAAGCTAATTAAACTCTCAAAATACTATAAGGGTAGCAAAAGTGGGTTTTAAGTTTAACCACCTCCTTCAGTGTGTTTGATGCTTAAAAAAAATACCTCTTCAATATATAAAAATAGCAAATTACACACTCAAAAAGCTATGAGCGTAGAAAAAAAAGGTTTTGAGTTTAAACCCCTTTAGTGGGTTTGATGCTAAAAAATACCTCTTCGATTTAAAAAAAATCAAATTACACACTAAAATCTTTGAGCCAAGCCATAGGGGTATTTTAGTTTAACCTCACCTGCTCCTCCAGATGGCTTTTTAAAATTGTAAAACCCCTCGCGACGGTTTTGAGTTTAAATACCAGTACAGAGAGTTTTGAGGTTAAAAACCTCTTTCTTCAATATTATTCTAAGAAAACTACAGTCACCAAATTCTATGAGCGTAGCTAAAAAATGTTTTGAATTAAAAAAAAACACAATAACTCCAGAGATATTTTAGTTTACCTCCCCCCCCCCCCACCCAAAACAAATGATTTTGACGATAAAACTTCCCTTTCCGATATAAAATGTAAAGCAAACTACAATCACCTAATTCCAAGAGTGTAGCTAAGAGAGGTTACACATTTTTACCAATGGCTGGGCTCCATTAATAAAGTTTAGTGAATAGTCATTTACCGAAATTGAAGAAACACTAAATGTGGCTCAACAAATATGGCTAAGACAGATTTTAGGAGTAGGTTAGGAGTCAGTTATAGAGATCGGGTATCAATCAATGAAATCCTATACCAAAGTTGGAGTCGACACCTTAGTATGGTTGTGATATAGCGTCGCTTTGATGTTTGCGGCTTATGTTCTTTGACAATATGAATCACGCTTAATAAGAGTTGCGATGACATCCTAGTACAACTTGGTGCAACACTTTCATGAAGGTCCTCAGAACAGGTGTAAAGAGGCTTCACACATTGCCAATGACAGATTTTTGTGGAAACAGCTTGCCGCCCAATGCGCTGAAAGGCGCATGAGGATAAATAAGAATAGCACATTAGCGTTTTGAAATTAAACTTATTTATAGCAGGACAATGCACTGTTGATTCCACCGAATATGCATTTTGCTTACTTCAATACTAGAAATAGTGTTTGGTAGCGGGGCTTTGTCTTGCGCTGGGAGCTCTCAGCGCTCCCCCCAGACCCCTTTGCTGACAAGGGCTGGAAGTCTACAATTTTTCGTGGAGAACCTTTTCTAGAGTACAATAAACGACGTCCAAAAGAATGAAGGGTCAGAATGTAATAAAGATTAAATATGCACACACATACACATATAAATTATATATATATATATATATATATATATATATATATATATATATATATATATATATATATATATATATATATATATATATATATATATATATATATATATATATATATGGGAGGACCCCCCTCTAAAAAAATATTGGCTACGCCCATGGATATCTTGCGACGGTGAAAAAAATTAATATAACTGGCGTACTTGTTTAATTTTGCATTTTAAAAAAATCAAGAGTAACTTTCATTAAATGTACAGAGCTTTTTTGTGAATGTACGCACCGTTACGGAGTTCCAGCACCGCTTTCAATGTGGGTAAAAATATTACTTTTCTTGTATTTTTACGTTTATTATTAATTCATTAGAAGTTAATTAAAAGTTAGGCATTAAATTACTAAGTACAGAAATCTATTTTTTTTTACAAAAATGATAGATAGATCTTTAGGTAGATAGATCTATGGATAATTAGATAGATAGATAGATTAGATAGATAGATACATATATAGATAGATGATAGATAGATAGATAGATATAGATAGATAGATAGATAGATAGATAGATAGATAGATAGATAGATAGATAGATAGATAGATAGATAGATAGATAGATAGATAGATAGATAGATAGATAGATAGATAGATAGATAGATAGATAGATACGTATCAGGAGAACATAGATGCTATTTATATTGTTACATAGGTGTAACTTTAGATAGCAAACTAAAATTGTGTGACCACATCCAGGAAGTTGCAAGAAAAGCCTCAGGGAAACTTTGCATTGTGCGCAAGCTGGTTTCCACGAAGTGGGGTTCTTGAGTAGACATGCTTCGATTACTGTGTTTAGGAGCATTACGATTACAGATAGACTACAGTCTACCTGTGCAAATCTTTTGCTCTAGGACAGCTTTTGAACAAATTGATAAAATACAGTCCCTAGCACTAAGATTTTTCTTTACTTTAGGACAAGCACAGTTAACTTGGATGAAAAAAATGGCTAATATAGGTCTACTAAACCTTATACCTGAGTGGTATAAAAGGTTGGATAAATACCTCCATGCTAGAAAACTAGTGGATGGTTGGAGATGCAGAAGACGTATCCAGATGCAGTCTTTTATTCATCAGGCCACTAGACTATCTGATAAAGCTCGCCTCTCCACCAACCAACAAAACATTAAAAGTTTTCATCACCTTTCTCCCTGGTGTCGCCCAACAACCCCAGACATACGCTTGAAACTAGTAGACCTTAATGCCACTAAGATAAGTCAATTATCTAACGACCTTCAAATTCTAGCACTGGGGATCCTTAATACTTTCAAAACCAGTGCCATTTCGGCATATACTGATGGGTTGGCATCAATAGATTCTGGAAGAGCAGGCTATGGAGCCTACATCGAATTTCTTGGCTCTCAAAGTCTTCGCACCATGTGGTAATGTTTTCAGTTTTGATGTGGAGGCAATAACAGTCTATAACTATTAATCGTCATTGACTTACAACTCGGCGAAGGACATTTGAGGACAACTCAGATTGTTGTGGCACTGACTCAAAACGTGTACTACAGGCTTTGCAAAGCCATGGACCATGCCCCCCCCCCCATATCGACAGTGTCATCATGCCTCACACAAAATAAAGCAACAATATGGCAACCTGTAATAATGCAGTGTGTACCGAGTCTCTTAGGTGTAAATGGCAACAATATTGCAGACTTCTTGGCTCACCAGGGAGGGCAAACACCACCCAGTGAACAGGCTGCGAGTTTTGATAATGTTATGTATATTGTTATAGACCTGATGGTGGCACAAATGGGGGTAGTGGTGTGTGTGTAGTCAGCCGACGCAAATCGCCCCAAACCAGCGCTAGACGAGCGGTCAACCGTGACGAGTTACGACTGTCAGCCGAGTCGAGTGTCAACATGACAGTTCGGGAAGGATCGCCGTCGTGAACAGAGCTCAGGAGCGTCACGAGAGTTGTAGTCATCTGACCACATAGAAACGTCGAGCGGCGTTCTGTCCGGTTCTAGAAGGCCAGTAGGGACCCTATATAAGAGCGGAGGTGACGCAGTCAAGACGGTCGAGAAAAGGGGCTCAATACAGCAAGGTTCAGAGCCCAGTTCACTACAGTCCGGTCGACTACATCACCGTTCAGCGGTGTGGTTCTGTACGGAGCATTTCGACGGTTCAGTGCGGAGTACTGTCAAGTACAGTTGAGACGACTGGCGTCTTGATTTTGGTCTACGATCGAGTCCGACACAACGAGCCTAGTGTGTGAAGTCAGTCCTGAACTGTTGAGCTCAGTGCAAGCCCGGAACGAGACGGAGAGGCCAGTGCAAGAGTTGATACGGCGGAACGGTGTTATCGGAGAGATATTTGTACAGTGTACGTGTTGCCAATTGTACAGTATTGGCTGTTGTTTATTGACAGTCTAGTGTTACGTTACTTTGGAGCCCGGAGTTGTCAAGTTCTTTAAGTTGGTTGTGTAAGGTGCAGTTTGCGGAGAGCCTGGATAGTGAGATTCTTAACAATATTATTAAAAACAGAAATGGAAAAGTGGTTTGAGTGCTAGCACATGTCCTAAGCTATTTAAGGGGGTCAACGTGTCAAAAAATAAACATTTTTCATTAAAAAAATCGATTTTTCAAAAGTTGCATATTATGTTAGAATAATATCTTATAAATGATATAGTTTAGCTAAAATCATTAAAATAAAGGTATTTTAATGTAAAAAATGAGTTTGAAAGGGGTAAGCTAAATTTGCTCTAAATGTTGAAAAAATCGCCGTTTTACGATGCCGATTACCGCGTAGCCCGCCATAAAAGTGGGTCATGTTTGGTGTCTTTGAAAAGCCTACGTTCAGCTCTGCAAGTCCATTTCAATGACTCATTCATCTAAAAATAACCTTAGCCTTGAAACTAGTTCAAACTAGACCACTACACGTGTCTCTATTCAAATCCGATTGGATCATGATGTATATTTATGGAATAAACGATTTTGATTGGTTCCTTTTGGCCATGTGGTTCCGATGTTTACAGCAACAATGATGGCGTCCGTGAATCGATAGAAGACCCTTTTGGATATTGTATGCTATCTTTGCCATTATTATTTATGGTAAGTACATGTTTCCTAATTTTTTTTATAGATCTAGATATAGCAATATCATAAAAACACAAATCTAGGGGTCGGACAAGCACGTATTCAGTGTTTAGGTCGTACTAGATCTAGTTTTAGTTACTACACTTAGTTGACTTAGACTTAGACTTGGGGCTAGGCTAGTCTACTAAGGCTACCCTACTAGATCTAGATTCATATTCTAGATGCCTTAGTATTTGGATTGATCTAGTTATATAAAATAGATCTAGAAACTTGATTATGTTTTAGATCTATATAGGTCTATCTCTATCATCTATCTTGTCTACTTTAGTCTAGATCTAGATCGTATCCACTGCACTGCAGAAGAGAAGATTCTAATATTAGATCTAGATTAGATCATTAGATCTAGATTTATATATCTAGATCTATACATCTAATATAGTCTAGATCTAATTGTTGCTTTTTCTAATTCTAGATCTAAAATAACCTTGATGACTCAAGAATAAATAGTCTGAGTAGTGAATAAATGAGTAATGAATGAGTCCTGCTATTTTAGATTTATTTACTAGATTTCTAGATCTAAATTTTACTGGCCTACAATGACATGCATACATTAACTTTTTTCTTTTACTCCCAGTCTCAGGTTCTCCTGAGTACAATTAGAAGTAATGATCTACCTAATCTGTTACAAGGATATAGAAATAGATCTACACACATTGGGAATTGTAGGTGAGAAAAAAAAAGGATTGTCCATTCAGTTTTTTCTATCATTCTTTTTAGTTCTTGATTATATATCGAGTAAATAACACTAATGCTATATTTATTATTTGAATATTTTCATAATAGGCTATTTAATTTATATTTTCTTTTTCTTTATATCAACAGATCAAAACAACACATGCAGTGTACACTGACCCTTCCTCTTGTTGTAAGAAAACATAACCACATACTAGTACCTCGTCAACCATCTACCCTGTCTGAAAGCTGCCAAAATACTGCAGTATGACATAGAAGTACTTCATAATCAAACACCACATCACATGTTGCTTATCACATATATAGCAATAATTTACACTTTATAGACCTGGATCTATATCATGCTATTATAAAGATCTATCTAACTTATTTCATTACAAGATTCATCATAAAGCACTGCATGGTTCCTGGTGGACCAATTTATCATCAGCTACTGTTTCAACTTAAAAAAGGACCAGAGTTTTTCTGTCGTTGTAGCTGTACACGTGCAATGAGCTTCAGTCTCGCCATGTCACATTAAATCATCATTTCTTACCATCTATAACATTTATACTGCACAGCATACATATGTGCATTATCAGCTCAATGGCTATATATAAAAAGCCATATCATATTACAATGAAGGACTATCTACTATAAAGGCACTGCACTCTACAATTATTCAGCCACCTAAAATATACAAGTTGCATTTATTTTCAAATACTTGTGCCATTCTATTTACTTTGAAAACTGCTTGTGTAAACCACATTCATATACCCGGTATTAATTATATTTTAACTATTTATTTACTTATTATTTGCATGTATTTATAATTAAGGGATACTTTATCTTGATTTTTAGTTGTTTTGGGGCTTACATTAATGTCTGAAAAGTAAAAATTGGACTTATTATGTCTTCGGGTGAAATGATTTTTTTTTGCGCCGAGGGGGGGGGGGTGTTGGGAAACCATCTAAAATAAATTTTAACAATATTTTAATAGATTCTGTGTTTGCTTCTATTCCTAAATGTTACATGAGCTAAATAAAATATCTTTTTGAACAATATACATGCATATCTTGTTTTTCTCACTAATTGAAACTTTAAATTTTAATTTTTCTCAAAATGTCTATTTCACATGGGTATATGTTCTTAAGAATCACTTTTCTCAAAAACTATCTGTTTAATTATAATAATATTTGGTATACATGTTTAGCACAGGATGACAATAAAAATGTCATAAAAGTTTTCAAGGTAGATGGCCCCCTTAAGCTCTGTCATACTTACTAATGCATTTACAAAATAATTGTTACTAATTTTTTCAAAGAGAAACAAGGTTACAAAAGACAGTTTGTGTGGAAACACAAACTCAAAATCGGCCCCCGAAGTGGTCCACCCAGGCAGGCTTTATTATTTTCAGAAAGAATATATGAATGAAATTATATCAATGACAAATGAGAGATAAGAATGGAGAATGAAGGTTAACAGATCTTGTGTAGTGCCCCAACGGTCCAGCAGATCAAAGAATAGGTGAAAGTGAATGTAAAACTAGATGTGAACCTGGCCTAACTAGTTCTCCTTTCAGACCTTGTGTTCTATAGGGCAGATGTTCATCTGTTTTTGTGGCCTACGGTTAACGAGGGTTTTCATGTAGCCAGCATGTAACCAACCGCCTTTAATTTTCCCCAACTAATGTCAGGTACCCATTAGATCTGAGTGGTTTCAGAGGCGGTTCGGAAGCCAAGCGCTTTACCGCTTAGTCACCGCGCCTCCCCTGACCCAAGTCCTATAATATAATTGTTTTAAAAAGGCTCAATCTCTTATTCAAATCATATCTGATTTGAAAAAATTCGATTTTTCACTTTCAGAAAAAATAAAAGTAGCCGTTGCATCAGAACTTTGAATGGTCTAAAATATTGTGATGTCTGATTTTCAACAGCTTTTCTAGTTTACGAGATCTAAACGGGACGGACGGACAGACATTTCACACAAAACCAATAGCGTCTTTTCCCCTTTCGGGGGCCGCTAAAAATCTATTTAATATGCATATAAATGGAACATAATTTAAAACAACAATTAATAAATAGTTTTCATATTATCGCGTGAACTGCAAGTTGAACTGCAAATGCTGCATCTGTAGGACACCTAATGAAGGATTCTTTTGTAATTTTTTTAAATAATTTTTTTTCTGACGCTTTAAAAGAGATAAACCCTATAAAAAACAATTAGATCAATAACATAATAATTATATGAAATCAGTGAGGCCAGTTTCACATCTAACCTCTTTCACCTATCCCTTGGTCTGCTAGACCGTTGGGGAAACACACAAGATCCGTCAACCTTCTTTCTCCATCCTTCTCTGTCATTTGACTTTGATAGAATATTATTCTGATAGTCTTTCTGAAAATAAATATTGAAACCTGCCTTTTTATCTTCCTTGGTTGTACCACTTCAAAGGGGGGGAGGCCGATTTTTTAACCTTGTTTTTTTTTAGCTATTTCATCTTTTAAATGGCTAATGATTTTTTCTAAGAGCGATTATTTTCTCTAATAACTAATTAAGAATAGCTAGAAAAAAAAAATAATTCTTTTTAAACTGCCAAAAGTATTTGCTTCTACATGATACGTTATGCAAATTGTTTCAGTAAAACGCCATTTGTTTTACACAAAAACTGCTATTTAAGAAGACTTGACGAGAGCAACTGTTTTTCAAAGCTGTAGTCTCGATTAAGGGACTTTCTAATGAAATCGCCTTTTACTTTGACATTTATAAGTAAAAGACATAAGCAATCCTTCGTAGCCGTAATCATTTCCAAGTGCTCAGTTTCGTCATTAGAAAAACTTTCCATAAATAGATCGCTTCGCATGCTTGCCTAAGAAATTATTCAACCAAACAAGTCTTAAATACCTGGTACTATATAACAAAGTAAGACATGGTTCAACTGACCATAAAGAGGATCGATTGGGAAGGCGATTGAAAAAGGTGATGGCACTATTGGGGTTGTGGTATGTGTGTTGTCAGCCGCCGCTAATTGCCCCAGGCCAGCGCTAGACGAGCGGTCAACCGTACGAGTCAGGACCTTCAACTGCGACGGATGGCTGGCTAAGTTTGTAGAAACATCTAGAGTGAGTATAGACCAAAAGCATCACGAGGAATGTAGCCATGTTCTCAACGAGAATGGTCGAGCAATGTTCCGTCCGGTTCTAAAAGTCCAGCAGCGACCCTATATAAAGAGCGAAGGTGTCAGTCAAGTCGCTTCATGTTACCTCGCAACTTCACAAGTTAGGTCGACGTCATGTACAAGTCTAGGTGAAGTCGGCCCGGAACAAAGAATCAATTGCAAGTCTATGAAGAGACGTAGAGTTGATACACCGTTACAGAGTTGATATGTCTGAGAGTGAAAATATTTGTACAGTCTGTGTTACAGTATTGACTTTTTTTTTTTAATTAAACGTTTACGTTATTTTGGAGCCCTGAGTTGTCAAGTTCTTTAAGTTGGTGGTGTCGTAAGGTGCAGTTCGCAGATAGCCTAGATAGGCAGATTTATTATAATACACAGGCCAAAAAGGAGGAATGTTGAAATACGGCAATTTTTATTGAAAGTACAAAATAAGTGGAGAAACGGCTAAAGTATGATGTGAACAAGGTTAGTAAGAGAGTTTCTGTAGAAACCAAGTGGTCCACACAATCAGGTAAAAAGGTAGATTTCAATATTTTCAGAAAGAATATAAAAATGAAATTCTATTAAAGGCAATTAAAAGATAATGGAGAAGGAAGGTTGACAGATCTTGTTCCCAAATGGTCCAGCAGACAAAGAGATTGGTGAAAGTGAATGAGAAGTTTCATGTGGGCCTGGCCTAGCTAATGGGCCTGGCCTAGCTAATGGGCCTGGCCTAGCTAATGGGCCTGGCCTAGCTAATGGGCCTGGCCTAACTAATGGGCCTGGCCTAGCTAATGGGCCTGGCCTAGCTAATGGGCCTGGCCTAGCTAATGGGCCTGGCCTAGCTAATGGGCCTGGCCTAGCTAATGGGCCTGGCCTAGCTAATGGGCCTGGCCTAGCTAATGTGCCTGGCCTAGCTAATGGGCCTGGCCTAGCTAATGGGCCTGGCCTAGCTAATGGGCCTGGCCTAGCTAATGGGCCTGGCCTAGCTAATGTGCCTGGCCTAGCTAATGGGTTAGAATGATTGTCTAATTTATCTCATGGTTCTTTAAAGGGTCAATCGCTCTTATTCTAGGCCTAAAAAACATTTCCGTGATTATATGAAAAACTACTTATTAATCATTGTTTTAAATTATGTTCCACTTATATTGATACTAAATAGATTTTTTCTCATAAAAAATAAAAGTAAACACTTTTTTTTGGTAAATATAGTAGTTAGTATGACAGAGATTACCTAACTGTGTTGAAGAGATTGATCATGGTGGTGTTGTTTATTTCCCTTGATCCGCTGGTTTTCTTTGGCTGGTGGAAGGCTGCTCGAGCTTTGCCGATGCATGTTCCTCCATGGTTGTCTAGGATATCGCCAAGATAGGTGAAGCGTTCAATTTCTTCTAGTGTCTCACCTTCGACCGAAATGGATGTGCTGTAGGACGCCAGAAATTCTGTTACAGTAGTATTCCTTTTTTTTAATGCTAGAACAGCATGTTCACTAGCATTGTTTCTCAGCCACAATTTTTCCTTGGTTGGAAATGGTCGTTATTATAATGTTTGGGTTCGTAAGTACTGAGTTGGTTGAACTGGCCGGAATAAAGAGAGATCCGAAAAAAGTGTCACTACCCAACACCTTCACTCAGGTGGTTATTTGTATATCAGAAAGAATCGCTGCTGATCTAGTGCTGACACTTTCGGTGCACTTGTCCTGAACAATAGTTTTCTAGTCTAGAACGAGTCAAATCGCTATGTACAGTGACATTTAGAACAAGTGAAATATAAAACTAAAAAGAAACTGTTCGAGATTTAAAAAAATATTTCCATAACGAGCTCTGGAAATTATTATTTCTCACGATTTTCCTACCAATCTTTTAACCGACAAGGTTCTGTTACCTGGTGCTTGCATTTATAAGACCTACTTAGTACATGGAAAAAAATATTTGTATTATTTATTTAAAAACAAAACTAAAAATCGAAGCAAAAGCTCTTTGATTTCATTCAACGGCCTTATATTTAAATAATATAATATTAATTCTTTCAAGAAAATTAAAACGTAAAACTATTTTTTTTATTCTAGAAAAAGTCTACATCATGAGCTACACGTTGACCATCTGCTTGCTAATAGCCTTATGTAAGTTATAACTTAAACTGCATGCCCTTTCTATTAATATAATTCCTCAATTTAGACAATGCGATCTATAAGAAAGATGATGTAAATTACATCTCTTTCTTTGTCCAACGGTTATCGATACGGTCAGTACATAGACCAACCATTTTTACTTATTTTACTTTTCCAAACTGAAGTTCAAGTATCAATTTTAATTCGGAGGACTCAGGTGGGACCTTAAAATCAGGAAGAAAAAAATCCCTGTCTTTACCGACAGTCGTTACAAGGATATCTGGGTTCATAAGCCAAGTCTTTTTTCTAGTCATCCACCACGCCTCCGTTAGATAATAGTGTGACCTTATATTCTGATTAAACGAACGCATTATTTTAAATTAAAATAAATTTTCAATCCAACCATACGTCTGTTAGCAAATTCTACATTTTAATTTTCATAACTGAGAATTGTTCTCTTGTTAACCCTTAAAACGCGTGTGGTAGTTTATTTATTGTAATTTCATGTTGTATGCACTTAACAGCTCAGCACTTTAAGGGTTAATCAAATATGTAAATATTAGAATTATCTTTTCAACAAGAAAAACAAACAAAAACTATACCCATTTATTATTAAATTTAAATGGTTGCTGAGTGGTAAAGCGTTTGGCTTTCGAACCGGAGGTCTCGGGTTCAAAACCTGGTTAAGATTATGATTTTTACTTTCGGGATCTTTAGGACGCCTCTGATTCCACCCAGCTTTAATATGTATTTGACATTAGCTAGGGGAAAGTGCTTTGTGTTTTTTGAGTTTATATATTGCTGTCTCATTTTCCTTAAATGTTGGTAAGTCATCTAGCTCCTCTCATACATTTCTGAGAACATTTGCCAGCGATTTCTCCGATACGTGTCTTTAATCCTCAAATATCAGGATGTATTGTTTTGTCCAGTGATTTAGTATGTCCGCCTTGATAGTTAATTGAGTAGAACCTCCGCATGATCTTAGCAGCGCTGTAGTCTGCTAAGTTGGGCCATAGGCACATCAAAGCGACTTATATAAAGAGCGTGTGTTACCAGAATCAGCATGTCTCTGCATGTTTACGGACAGTTTAAGCCACCAATTATTTTTTAGTTCCCTGAACTTTGACTGCAGAGTGTGACAAGAAGCTTTATAGTTCTGGCTGCGTTGTCATTAGGGTTCGCAAGAAGAGAGCGATAGTATTTGTGCTTATTCTTTTGAGGGAGAATTTTATCTCTTCCCCCCCCCCACATAGATATTATGTGTGCGTGTGTGTGTGTGTGAGTACGCATTTAATCTTTATTTTATTGTTAGTTTAGTGGAATGGCAGTAGACACCTCGCCGTAGCCAATTAAGTTGTCTGGGGGAGCGCTGAGAGCTCTGCCATATAAGACTATATAGCAAGCATTATTTCCGTTATTTATAATTAAAAAAAAAAGCGAATTCTGAGGCATCTACATTGCATTATCCTGCTACTATTCTATATAAAATCGTAGGTAAATAAAACGAATCTTCTATTCAGCACAATTTATTAATGGAGCCCAGAAAATGGTAACTATATTTTTGCAACATTTATTGGATATGGAATGGAAACAGCAAAACCTCTTTGGGTCACGTTTGAGGAATATATTGATTGTAGATTAGCTTTTACGGAAATGAGGAGGTTGACTTTAAGACCCACTTGGCTACCATCATAATGGATTTGAATATTGTAGTTTGCTTTCGATTTTTATCGAAACGAGGAGTTTTGTTTTCAAAACCATCTGCTAGGGGGTTTCCAACTCAAAACCACTGGCGGATCCAGAACTTTGGGGGGGGGGGGCGATTTTTTTCCAAACCCTAAACCTAACGCCCACTAAACCCTAACCCTATGCATAAACGTGCGTACAGCATATATAGATATACATATATATATTCGATACATGATAATAAAATAAGACTGTTTTTCAATCTTCGGCGAAAAAAAAAACAGTCATGTTGAGGCCTTTCTCTTGCAAGCTTGGGGGCCTGGGAAAGCGCTGTAAGCTTCCTCAGTGTTTCGCCACGAACCCAAAAGCGTTTTCTTGCATTTTTCACTGCATCATTCTCCTGACATCTACAGCTCATTATTTATCAGTGGGGTTCGGGGCGAAGCCCCGACGCCAAAAGCGTTTTCTTGCATTTTTCACTGCAGAAACGCATTCTCCTGACATCTACAGCTTATTTTTTATCAGTGGGGTTCGGGGCGAAGCCCCGACGCCAAAAGCGTTTTCTTGCACTTTTCACGGCTGAAACGCATTCTCCTGACATCTACAGCTCATTACTTATTAGTGGGGTTCGGGGCGAAGCGCTTTCTTGCATTTTTCACTGTAGAAACGCATTCTCCTGACATCTACAGCTTATTATTCATCAGTGAGGTTCGGGACAAAGCCTCGACGCTAAAAGCGTTTTCTGGCATTCTTCACTGCAGTAACGCATTCTCCTGACCTACAGCTCATTATTCATTCTATTATAAAGGACCTTTTGAATAATGTGGAAAAATATTCTAATAAATTGCAAATACAACCGATTTGTTCTTTCAAAAGATAAGATACCCCACATATTTAGATTAAAGCTTTGAGGATCGCCGCCGAAAAAAAATTCGATTAATAATATTCAATAAAATTTAAGCATAAATTGTGAGTTATAGTACTAAATTTATTTAACTAGAAAAATATGAGATAGAGTAAAGGTTGGAAAAAGTCGACTAGGAAAAGATTATCTGGCTTTTGAACTCAATTCAACTGTGACTCTTATATTGAAAAATTTCGTTTGAATTATAACTTTTCCAAAGCAAAGTCTTTCTTAAAATAGTTATGATAAATTCATGTGAAATTACAAAAACTCTGTCTGGAAAGGAGAAGGGCTGTAAAATGAAAACGATTAATCTTCGCTCCTTTTTATAATTCCTGCTAATGATTGCATTTTGCATTAAAGAATAAGGGTTGGGCGACTCGATGTTAGAATTTACTTTATAGCATATATAAATTATATTAGTGACATATTTTTTTAATTTTGTAATTTCTTATATAATACAAAAAGAAAAAGTATTGGTTTGTCCGATGGAGGAAGGTGATTGCATGTATCGCACTTCCACCTGTTTATATTATATATATATTCGACTAATTTTGTTCACATACTATGATTTCTCCATAAAAGTAGGACCACCCCCCGCACACACACACAAATGGTTTAGATGGGAAGGGCAGTAGAGGTATTTGCTCCTCCCCTTCCAATCGGCCAACAGGTGAACGACATAATATAAAGACCTGTTAAAATACCAATAACAAGTTTTAATCATATAGATATTTAATTGATTCTGTTAGTAAGCTGTTATTTCTACAAATAAATTGGACCGCCCCCCCACTCGAAAGTTTATGGTGGGGGGAGGGGGGCGGATTGACGCCATCGCCCCCTACCGCCCCTACCAAATCGGCCAAAATACTAGAAAGGGGGGGGCGAAATAATCTAAAAATAGGTTGAAATATAAATAATTAGTATATATTATTAACGTAAGTAATAAATTCGTATACAACTTGTGTGAATTCTATAATAAAATTCGTCCGCCCCCCCTTTTGGGGGGGGGGGGGTCGGTCGAGTGGGGGGGGGGGGCGATCGCCCCTACCCCCCCCCCCTGGATCCGCCAGTGCTCAAAACCATCTATAGTTTTTAAAAAACTAAAAACGCTAATTGATTACGCTTACAGAAGTGGTTTTAAACCAAAACCCGCTGGAGGGTAATTAAAATCAAATCACCTCTCAGCTACGCTCATAGAATTATGTGTATGTAGTTGTGTTGGACTACCTAAACAAAGCAAGACAGAAAAATAAACTCATTCCACATGCGCTGCCTTCAAAGGATCTTAAAAATAACATGCAGTGTGCAATATCGAGATCATAGCGAGAACGAGCCTTCCCAGCATCTTTATACTCCTCAGACAACGCCGCCTGCGCTGACTCGGACATTTCCGCCGTTGGAAGACAAACACATCCCTAAAATCATTCTTTACTGGCAACTCGCGTCTGGCTCAAGAAAAACTGGGTCCCCATCTCCGTTATGTGGATGTGATAAAGCGGGATTTAAAATCAGTGAACATTGATACTGACCATTGGGAAGACATAGCCTTAGACCGCACTAGTTGGAGAGAGAAGGTGACAAAGAAAGCTATGGACAGCGAGAAAACATGGACCTCAGCTCTTGTTTGCTTTAGTTTTATATTAAAAACGTTTTTTTTTAAACATTTAAACAATCTGGAGGTAGGGTTGAATTCAAAACCTCCCATGGCTGCGCTAGTGATGGCTTAACATTAAAATATCACTTATAATAAAGAAAATTAATTAAAGCTAAAAAAAAACAACAAAAAAAAAGGTCACATATGTCCCGCAGAGAGGGGGGATTTCATTTCCAGGGGGAGGGGATACGCATGCTAGTTTTACGTAAAAATATAAACAACACATATAAACTTCAATAATATAGAAAAACGTAAAATTTACTCAGTTATCTTATAATTAAGGTGAAGCTGCTGACTAAGCCACGTTGACTCTAGATCTAGATATAGTTTCCAACCACCAATTTATTTTTGTTTCTTTGAAAATGTATAACGGTCAAACTAGAGTTTTCCCCGAGTAACCAACGAGCTAGTAATTCTTTTCTCAGTGATATACATCATATTTTTAAATGTCTAGGAAAATATAGACGTTTTTTAGATCAGCTGTGCACCCACCGACCCAGATTCCAAGTTCCATGAAGGATGAACTTGAATTAAGGTACTGTAATACCCAATTTAAATATTAAAAAAAATTAATAAACAAACAGTGCTTCATTTGCCAGACTTTGTCTATACTGACAGAATTACGTCCTATATGTCCAAGGAGATACACGCCTATCCGCAGTATTTTGCACTAGAGGGGAATAGCAACGTTGTAAGCGAAGCAGGACGTTTTGGCGCCGCCGTTTTGGCGACGCCATTTTGGCCCCGCCGTTTTGGCGCGAAGGTCGTTTTGGCGCGAGCCGTTTTGGCGACGGGACGTTTTGGCGCGAAATACATTATGTACATTTATTGTATTATTTCTTTTAAAAGAATTATTCATATCTATGTTTTGCATGAGTGTTTGTGTTAAGACATATTTTTCACGTACGAAATGTAAATGTGTGTTTGTTTTTCATATCATTTTCTTTAATAAACATTTTGGCTTGTGTATGTGTGCTTATTAAGAGGCACACTTTTATTTTCAAAAAAGTTTTTAAAGATATTACTTTAAAATTAAAAACAAAAATCGCGTGAGAGAGGGGAGGGGTAGAGGAAAGAGTATATACAAGGAGTGAAATGTGAGCAGAAGAGAAGAGGGGGGGGAGGCGGGATAGGTGTCACATGTAATGACCATTCCCAAGGAGGTGATCGCCAGACTCATGACGCCAACGACCAGTGCTCAGTGCTGGTCTTGTCTTCATTTGTTTAACTCTACCTGCGTCAATGCGAGATGTGTCACCCTAATCACCCCTACCCAATTTCTCAAAATATATCTATTCACGTTAGAGTTTGTACTGACCACATTCCGTGTCTTGATCTTTACTATGTGTGGAGTTATTGTCGTCATCCGTAACTTTGCCACTAAGCCCGTCTCTATCCATTTCAATAACACACATCATAGGGGTACCACCGACCTCCTCGTCACTGCCATACAACAATGCAACGACAAAAACACCCGTCTGCTGATCGAAAACAAACTTATTTACATGTCAGGCACCCTCCAACCTAACGGGATCAACAACCAGCACACTTTTATTTAATACGCGATGGACACTAACACTACGGTACCCCTTTTCCCATTCATCTTTGCCTGACATCTCCGCCCCCTTCCGTTTTCCCGCGCTTTTACACCAGCGTAGCTCATTTCTTTTCTGCCTCGATAGAGAACAACATCGGACAGATAAGTTAACTTAAGACTATTTTGTGTTAATTGTTTTCTATTTTTTGTTTGTTTTGTAGCTGATGAAGGCCTCGTGGCCCAAACGTCCTTTGTTTTACTTGGTCCGGCTGGGTTACATATATGCATGTTTTTCGTATTTTCTATACAGTCGTTTACCCCTGCAGCAGTAAATCTTTGTTTTTTTTGAGTCTTCGTACCATATATTGTATATGTTTTTGACACATTTTGTTTAAATAACGTGATTTTTGCACATAAATTAAATCAAAGTGTTAATGGCAGCATATAGAGGGGGCGTAGATACCCCAAATCACCCCGAAAGATGAGCAACGCAATAAACAAATGAATTAAAATATAATTAGCATTTTAAATGTAAATATTTGAGAATTTTTTATTTTTTTTTACAATCTGTGATATCTGTAACCGCTCCCTACCAAAAAGGTTGGGATGATGGTAAACATGGTAGATTCACCTCCGAAGAAAATTGAGAATTCGTATACATTACTAAAAACTGTAGATAGTTTTGAACACAAATTGTGTGTTTCTTTTCTATATGAAATTAAAAAAAAAAACATATTGTTATTACTTTGCCATCCACGATAGTGCAGAAAGAAGGTGCGCACGATCTGTGACTAAACAAGTCGGATGTTGACATGAGAGACTAACGATTTCCGCCCAAGGCTAGAGCCAATATGGAGATGCTGTACTCAAGGCAGATGCCCCTTTGTGTTTGTCATGTCTCCGTGTAAATAAACGTCTATGTTCTCGTTGAGTTGCCTCCTGTCAGTTATTACAATATCTTTCTACATCTCCGGTTCAACATTTTGTGATTTGTCTTGTACAATTTCATAAAATACTTTTTCCAAGGCTCAAAGTTCGAAGAAAATACGCAAAAAAATACAAAGATCTCGAAATTATTTTACACTTTTATTGATTAAACTTAAGAAAAAAGAAAACCAAGTGAAAACACGATGTTAGAGGGTGTCAATGTATAAGAATTAAATACTAAGAGAAGAGAAATGATATAAGATAAGCGCTATGATAAATAACCCACTGTGTTTGCTCAATCTTCCTCGTTCGTTGTATTAAAATATTGAAATCTGCTATTTGAGTAGCATTTATTATAAAGCAGAGGACCCTTTTACATGAAAGTTGTTCATGCTATAAAAGAAAAGCTAAGTATTGCTTTTTTTAGCCACCTTGATACTTACACAGCCCTATTTGTGCTGTTTCAGATAGGAGCGTGGATTCAATAGACAAACGGCAAAGTACTCGACTGGAGACAAAGTGCAGGAAAAATAAAGATTATACGTATCTACGCTACAGAAATACGGAAGAGTGTTGGAAATGGGGGGAAAATTATCTAAACTATACGAACGCCATTAGATACTGTCAAGGTCTATTTTCAATAAATCAATATTTTTCTATGATGCTTTTACACGTAACACACACACACATTTAATATATGTCGGAGTTTAGTGACTGATCTTTTGCTTTAATTTTGTTTACTTAAGGTGAAATTGTAATACTAAACCATCACTTCCCCTATCACAGCCAAAAATATTTTGAGTTTAAAACATCTTAGCAGGGGGTTTTGAGTTGGAAACCCCTTACCAAGGGGTTTTGAGTTTGAAATCCCATACCAGTGGGTTTTGAGTTTAAATCCCCCTACCAGGGGTTTTGAGCTTAAAATCAATAACCAGGGGGTTTTGAGTTTTAAAACCCATACCAAGGGGTTTATGTTTAAAAGCCCCTACCTGGGTTAGGGTGGTTTGCATTTAAACCCTCTCATCTATAAAAGGAAAAAAAATGCAAACGACAATCCCAAAATTTCCAAGAGCACATCTAAAGAAGATTTTGATTTTAAACCCCTCTCCAAAATTTACGATAGGGGTTGTAAGTTTAAACCTCTCTTCAGCTGGGTTTGAAGCTAAAAATACCTCTTCAATGCAAAAAAGCAAATTACACACTCAAAATGCTATGAGCATAGCCAAAGGGGTTTTTAGTTTAAACCCCCCACCAGAGGGGTTTGAAGCAAAAAATAACAAATTTCCAAACAAAATGCTATGAGCGTAGCGAAGCCTATTGGGTTTTTTGAGTTTAAATTTCCCTTCAGAGGGGTTTGATGCTAAAAAATACCTCTTCAATATAAAAAAACAAATTCTTTGAGCGTAGCCAAGCCAATGGGGGGTTTTGAGTTTAAACCCCTCTCCTACAGATGACTTTTTTTTAAAGTTTAGACCCCTAAGATAGTTTTTTGAGTTTAAAATCCCCCTACAGCGCGTTTTAAGGTTAAAAGCCTTTCTCTTCAATATTATTTCTAAATCAAACTACAGTCACCAAATTCTATGACCGTAGCTAAATGTGGTTTTAAATTTAAAAAACAACAACTCCAGATATATTTTAGTTTAAATCCCCCAAACAGATGATTTTGACGATAAAATTTCACTTTTCGATTTAACATCTAAAGCAAAATAGTCACCTAATTCCGAAAAATCGTAGTCAAGAGAAGTTACACATGTCTACCAGTGGCTGGGCTCCATTAATAAATTGCAATGAAATTGAAAAGCACTAATTGTGGCTCAACAATAATGGCTAAGACGGATTTTAGGAGTCAGTTATAGAGATCGGGTCTAAATCAAGGAAATCCTATGCCGAATAGGGAGTCCACTCCTTAGTAAGGTTGTGACAGAGCGTCGCATGAGGTTTGCGGGACATGTTCTCCGACAAAATGAATTACGCATAATAAGAGTTGCGATGACATCCTAGTACAACTTGTCGCAACACTTTCATGGAGGTCCTCAGAGCAGGTGGGAAGAGGCGTCAGACATTGCCAGTGACAGATTTTTGTGGAAACAACTTGCCAGCAAATTTGCCTAACGGTGCGGGAGAGTCTAAGTCAGTAAGAATAACACATTATGTTTTTGAAATAAAACTTTTTAATAGCAAGATAATGCACTGTGGGTACCACATAATATGCATTTAGTTGGCTTTTAATACCACAAATAGTGCTTGGCGGTGGGGCTCCGCTCCGCACTAGGGGAGCTCTCAGCGCTCCCCCAGACCCCTTGCTGGCAAGGGTGAGGAGTCTACAATTTTTCATTAACTCCAGGAAGAACCTATTCTAGGGCACAATAAACGTCTTCCAAAAGAATGAAGGGTCAGAAAGTAATAGAGATTAATTATACACACACACACACACATACATCCATACAAAATATATATATATATATATATATATATATATATATATATATATATATATATATATATATATATATATAATTATTTTTCTTTGGGGGGGGGCGAGGGCTGATTAAAAATCCCCCTCTTCAAGATGTAGGGTAACTCAAGAGGAAGTAATCTTTTCAGAGCTTAAGCGTTATATAAAGTAGTTAGTTGGTTTCGCTTCCTATGCACTGGATCACTTGAATTAATTATTCACTAAAAATGGTCTCTCGTCCCTTGTCTCTTATCCTTTATTAATTTTTTTGCTAGTTTTTTGTACTTCCTGTTTCAAAGTGAAATACAGTTTCAAAAATCAGAATCGAACAAAAATCGTGGTTTCACTAATACTATGCGAAAGAGAATGTTTGTGCCTACTGAGCATACTTATTTTAGGATTAGTGAATATATAAATATTTTTAGTATATGAAAAAAGATCAGATTGAGAAATCTGTTCATCTGCAATGATCACTTGATTTGATATCGGTCAATCGGTGTGTATAAACAAAAGTGTTTTCATAGACAAAGTATGTAGGCTAAAAAAGACATTATAATTTCTGAAATTAAAAACAAGATTTTATCAAAATACTTTGGCAACAAAGCAGTGATGTAATGAAATTTGTAATAGATTATGACGACCCATGTGTATTGCTTGTATGTGTGGTTTTTCCAATGTTTAAAGGATATGTGTTTGAATGTCATTAAAGATAGATCGGAAACAGGCACGCAACTAACAGACAATAGAGAAAGATACAATAAAAAATAACTTACATTATGTTTATTGACATAAGAGATGAAGAAAATAGGAAGAGATTGCATCATATCTCTTAATTGAAATATTTGAGTTACGCTTTGTCTTTGAACTCTTCTGAGTGTCCTGTCGACGTCGTAGCTGGCTGTGCTTCTTGGTAGAGAGCTTGGAGCGGGTAGGGGGTAATATAGGGGGCCGCCGGTGACTCCGTATTTGTGAAGTTTCAATCCAAAGTCAATTGGGTCGGTTTTGGTCACAGTAATGCGGGCGGCAGGCTTCCTTGGACACAAAGAATACTGCAGACAGAGTTAACCGACTGTGGGCAGTATTATCAACACGAACAGTAAATTGCAATTGAAGAGGTGATCGTTGTGGTAGTACTATTAAGTAGTAGGGGCTAGTATACCTGTACGTATATGTTTCAACTATGGAATTAGTTGCATAGTAAATAAGTTCAAATTCTAATATCGCCGAATTCATCAATAGATGATGATGTCATTTGAGCTTTTTTAAGTTATTGTGTAGTAGGTACTCTCCCTTTGTCGCTTTGTGATAATTCTTTTTGATGTAGGTCCTTCGTCTTAGTTCGTCTGGTGCATTCACGCCATGACAGGAGTGGACTGGGTATCAAAATCGGCCCGGGCATTACTATATAAGCCGGCCCACAAATAAATGGCATGTCATATCATGGGAGTTGCCAGGATGTTTTGGTGAGGGGGATTTTTTTCTACCCCACCCCTTTGCAGTGTATATGTATGTAATTTATCTTCATTACATTTTGACCTTTCATTCTTTCGGGCGTTTTTTGTAGCCTAAAATACGTTATTCTTTTAATTAGTGGAAAGATAGTACACACCACCAATAACAGCTAGGGAGTCAGGGGAGCGCTGTGAGCTCCCCCAGCTGGGTTTCCAGATCCAAGCATTATTTCCATTCTTTTGAGATTTAAAAAATGCATATTGTTAGGTATCTACAGTGCAATTAGCTTGCTATTCTTCCGCTAAAAAATTCAAAACTAAATCTACATTTCACTGCACTTAATTAATGGAATCCAGCGACTGGTAGAAAATGGTAACTATAGTTTTGGTGTTGGTTGGGGAGGATAACCACAAAACTCCTTTTAGCTAAGCTTATGGGATTCGGTGACTGTAGTTAGCTTAATTTTGCTGCACTGGGGCATTAAGTAAAGTTTCCTTTTCAGACAATGAGGTCTAGACCAAGTGATGTTTTGAATCCCTTACGCCCATGTGTCATATTATAGTGTAAGTTGAATTTTCTTCAAAATATACAGTTTGTTAATGCATCAAAAACTGGCTGTATGCTTGCGTAGAATTACACAATGTATTTTATTTTTACATGCATGTAGTCTGAAAACTATAAACTATACAATAGCAGCTTTAATGAGTTTGAAACCATTTGGTATTACTTATAGATTACAGACGTTTCTTAAAAAATAAGATAGTTACGTCCTGCGCATTTTATGCGTCAATCTAGTCATGCATGTTGATCTCATGATCTGTGACTTAAAATATGCAAAGTCATTAGTTTTCCTGGCTGACTCTGGCAATCCATTCCATTAAAAGATAAGAGAATGCATAACGGTTAGAGGGGCACTTACAAGTACATTCTCAAAAAGGCAAATTGTATATGAATAAATCATGACCCATTATTTAAAATATAAATATAAATCTCCTTTCATTAAATATTGGATGTGACAGCGCTGTAGGCCAATAAATTCTTATAATTATTATAGAAATTTTCATCATTAAAAACTTCATATTATGCATAATAAGCATACTTTTGCCATTAATTATAATAGTAAAAATGATTTAAATCTATGTTGTTTTTTTAATTTAAAAAAAAAATTTAAGCCTTAAGTGTAGTAATTTTAAATGTATGTTATTAAAAAGAAACAAAAAGAAATGGTGGGAAGTTGAGTTCTAATGTAGGACTGTCAATAAAACTGCCATTCAAACGTGTTGCGACAGAAGTGCTGGACAGATTTCATATGGAGATGAAGGGCAGATTCCAAAGGCTGGAAAGAAAATGGATACCTTTGGGTTTCTTCTTGAACCAAGACACCTGTTAGATGAAGACACGCTTATGACTAACTGTGCTATTTTTCCTGTTTGTATAAGGAAATAAATGGAAAATCGCTTTTTCAATGATGTCATTGATGCACGAGCACTTTTAATTAACAAACCAGTAATACAATCACAAATAAACATATTGAGGAAACAGGCTTCATATGGGAATTACGTGTGCTCAAAGAATTGATGTAGTTGATGTTAAGGATGTCTTTGCTGCACAGAATGCACGACGTGAAGCATATCAATTGAGTTTTGTCACTTGTGCATTATTTAACTAATAAACAACGGTATTATTCATTAAAAGAGTCTTGATGATTACTTTTTGTTAAGTTTACTGATATACTGAACCAATTTGATTTGGGGCTTATATATTTTTGCGTACATTATCTCATGTCATATGTCGAATGTCAAAATGCAAGGGACCCCTAAATAGGTCAATCCCCTCGGGCCCCCAAATCCCTAGTTACGCCCCCGTGTATGGGCCTCATGGAACAAGAGAACAGTTTTGAAGGTCATGTCTCTTCTGTTGTGTCGGGTCCTGAGTTGTAATATTAGACGTTGATTTTGTCGGGATATTATATATTAGTCATCATTGTGTGATTAACTTCAACTTACAATCAGGTATTCCTATAAAACATAGTGTAGGAATGTAAATAGAATTTAAAGCATGTCTGCTAGCGAGCTGGAGAATTGACAAAGTGAGTTTGAGTTTTGAGTTTAGGCACATCGGCACAATTTAGGACATGTCGTGAAGAGATAGGCAAATAGGGGCGTGTGGAGGCAACTAAAGTGTTTTTAAAATTACAGCTGAACACAGAAACACCTAAACTAAAGAAAACTGAGGTAGTTTCCAGAGAGCTATTGAAATATAGATATAATAGAAGCTATAACAATATATATATATATATATATATATATATGGGTAGTTTCTAGAGAGCTATTGAAATATAGATATAATAGAAGCTATAACAATATATATATATAGACCGTATCTAAATGAGGTTTTAAATTTAAAAAAAACAACATAAGTCCAGAGATTTTTTAGTTTAAAACCCTGAACAGATGATTTTGACGATAAAACTTCCCTTTTGATTTAAAATCTAAAGCAAACTATAATCACTTAATTCCAAGAGCGTATTCAAGAGAGGTTACATATTTCTACCAGTGCCGGGACTCAATTAATAAAGTGCAGTGAATAGTCATCTGCCGAAATTGAAAAACACTAAATGTGGCTCAAAAATGATGGCTAAGACATATTTTAGGAGTCAGTTATAGTGATCGGGTCTAAATCAAAGATATCCTATGCCGAACTGGGAGTCTACCCGTTAGTAAGATTGTGACAGAGCGTCGCATGAGGTTTGCGGAACATGTTCTCCGACAAAATGAATTACGCATAAGAAGAGTTGCGATGACATCCTAGTACAACTTGGCGCCACACATTCATGGAGGTCCTCGGAGCAGGTGGGAAGAGGCTTCAGACATTACCAGTGACAGATTTTTGTGGAAACAGCTTGACGGCAAATGCGCCGAACGGCGCGGGAGGGTCTAAGTAAGTAAGAATAGCACATTAGGTTTTTGAAATGAAACGTTTTTATAGCATTAAAATTATTTGTAGATACCTCAGAATATGCATTTTGTTGGCTTTCAATATCAGAAATAGTGCATGGCGGCGGGGCTCCACCCCGCGCTGGGGGAGCTCCTAACGCTCCCCCAGACCCCATTGCTAGCTATGGCGGGAAGTCTACTATTTTTCCATTAACTCCAGGAAGAACCTATTCTAGGGCACAATAAAAAAATTTTTTCGCGGGTGGGGGGGGGGGAGAAAAAAATCCCCCCCCTTCAACCCCCCCCACCCGAAAAAAAATCCTGGCTACGCCCATGTAATGGATAGTGCAACTTCTCCTAACTAAGTTTAAGACTTATATGCTTCTGGAACGGAAATTAGACAGAAAAGCATGTGATAGATCACTTGATATGTCATGATATATAAATGTGACATTTGGTCATCTCCAACTTATTCGCAATGAATGGTCCTAATAACCTTTTGTTTTAGGTTAAGTTTCACGTGCGGATAAATAACTATGCGCGGATAAAAAAACAACATCTCTTCTAAATGTGTGTTCCAGAGAGCGAACAAGAGATGTAGATAGAGTTGAAGGGAAGAGAGAGCGGGCCGTTAAATTTCATTGCAACTGATACTCTAATTCACGGTATTAAAGGTTGATCGTTAAATGTGACCCGTTTATCAAATTCAATCTTTATCTATTTAATTGATTTTTTATTCATTTCAGAAGAAGGTGCACTACTAGGCACAATTAAAACTGAGAATGAAAGAACATTAATTTGGCGATTCTTTAAGAATAGAATTTTATGGAACGGACTTGATAAAATAAATAAACCCACATTTACTTGGATTGACGATAACAAACCAGAAAAAAACTTTTCGTATTATTTTCCAGGTAAAAAATAATTTTCGAACATGTTTTTAAATAAAAATATACCTCAATAAAAAGTCTAATAAATCTTTTTTTTTTAAGAACACAGTTTAATTACATAATGAGAAAATATCTTATACTTTATGATTAACAATTTTTGATGTATATATTATATAATACCTGGCAAACGAGGAAGGCACACTTCCCCAAAGAATTCTTTTTGGTACTTAAAACTAAAAAAATGCATATTTTAAGGTATCTAAAGCGCATAATCCTGCTACTCTCCTATTAAAAAAAATGCAGGTCCAAAAACCAAATCTGCTATTCACTTCACTTTAGTAATGTAGTCCAGCATCAAGAAATTAATAGCAATATTTTCGATTGAATTTTTAAATTGGACAGAGGGGCATAACCACACAGGGACGTTACTTCAAAAAAGAAGATGATTACGCCCTACGCGTCATGCATCAGTCATGCATATGACTTAAATTCTGCCAAGTCAGTGGTTTTCCTGGCTAGCTCAAGCAACCCATTCCATGCTCTAATAGCATTGGGGAAGAAAGAGTATTTGTACAAATTTGTCCTAGCATATAAGATGAGGAATGTGCATTTATCTTTGTGTCTTTCTGAGTATTTTATTAAATTTTGTTTTCGTATTTGAAGATTATGGTTCAGTGTTTTATGTATAATTGTTACTTTACTTTTGAGCCTTCTATCCTGAAGGCTTTCTACATTTAGTGATTTTACTAAATATGTTACTCTAGTAAAATGTGAATATTCGTTTGTTATGAATCTTACTGCTCTATTTTGTGTCTGTTCCAGTTTCTTAATGTTTTCTTGAGTTGAGGGGTCTCAAACATAGGATGCATATTCTATTATTGGCCTAACCAAGGTTTTAGTTTTATGTTTTTATTTGATTTATAGAAATTTCTTTTAGTAAACCCTAATGCTTTGTTAGATTTTTTGATAGCTTCATCATTATTAGGCTTAGCCAAACTAGGAAACCACCAAGTGTCTCCGATAGGTAAGTGCTTCGCACAGGACTCTAAGATAAAATTTAGAGAATAAAATGCGAAACTTGGATCCAATCTCTAGTAACAGTTTAGCTGATCATGAATCGTGTTTGAAATACATTCGTGTTAAGGGTGCTTTGATTGAGCTAGAAAATCAGTTTAGGAGGTATAACAATTTATTCGAGTCTTTGTTTCCATCAAAGCATGACAATTTGATTTTGTTGAATATATATATAGTTTACGAACGCGATTTGAACGTTACAAAATTAGCACACTGTGGAGAAACAAGTCTCTTTACGTTTAAAGGGTCTTTTAATTGTGAAGCATTTCAACATAACATATATACATGGCAGACATTATATACAGATCTCCAACCTCACTCGCTGACTTCCTCTCTTCTTGTTTACACACTCGTCAATACCCAACACTTGACCGTGTGTCACGGTTGACCACACAGTAACCGTGTCACAACAGTCCTCCCAGGGCAGAGAAAAATTTTGATCGTATGAAAATTTCATGAACCCAATAGTTTGGGTGTACATTAATAATGTTTTACATCGACAAGAAAAAACAATGACATGTAATACAATGGCATCTTCAATTATGAGAGAACTGGTAATGCCTATGACGACAAACAAATCTTAAATAATATGTTATTGCAAAGGACATTTCCAATTGAACTATCGCAGAAAGTTTTCCTGTTATATTATACAACTTATATTTTAAAAAATCCCGCATTTAGTTTTTTCCTAAGTAACGATAGTCTTTTGAATGCCAAATTGTCAGGTGAAAAATACACAATTAGTTAATACTTTATGCTACATCAAAACATCTTCCAAATTAAGGAATTGTTTACTTTGTGTTTCTTTCATACCAGTTCCTAAATGGACATTTATGACTACAATCAATGCAACAAATATAAAAAAAAAAACTAAAATAGTAGTACAAATTTCACATCTCTGAAGGAAATGAAAAAAAATTCTGGAGCGTACTGTTAATTCAATCTTGACAAGACAGATATTAAAGTTATCTTACAAGGTATTTGTTAATTTTCTCATAAGCTGATTAATGAATGAACCTATGTCCAGCGGTCCCTAGACACATCTTGTCGACACGTCAGCAATCACGTTGATTTGTCCCGAAATAGCTTTGACTGTAAAGTTGAGGTCTTGAAGATTTAAAGCTTATCTAGTAATGTTACGTCTTCATATTTGAATATTTGATGAGACTCTTTAGAGATGAGAACGACAAAATCACAGTTTATAAATAATTTAATCTTTTATAACACTGAAAACACTTTCTTGTTCATATTCCTCCATTTTGTTTTTTTCTCCCTTTTAACACGTAATCGCACCATTTCACATTTGCACTAAGATGCGCACGTAACACCCCCCCCCCCCTGTTTAACAAGTTCGATGTACATCGAACATCCAAAATACAAATCACCACATATCTTATCAGCCTATTCCAAGTTAAAAAATAATCTAACTTCTCTGTAACATAGGGAACCATAATGTAATACAAAACAAAATCATACACTATGACATATTAATACCGATACAATTCTAACATTAGATTTAACATATAACATTTATATTCACGAATTGTGACAGTAACCATCACAATGCTAATTGTTATTATGAACAATCGACACAACTATATCTTTACATATCACTATGTAATCATGCAGAATTCGTTAATACCACTCCCCGCCTATAATTCAATTCAAAACTATATCTGCTCACTAATCATTGTTGTGTAAACTCACAATTGAACAATTCTCTGTTGAATATCTACTACACTCCGTGTCAGAATTTACAAATGTACACAATAAAATAGCTTAATTCTTAACAGAATGTCAGTAGTCATGATATACTCTACACAATCTCCCCAACCTTTAAGTACAGCGTGATAATGTATATGCCACAACATTTTCTTTCCCTGGTATTATCTTGATCTCAAATTTATAGTCCATCAGTTGTAATGCCCACCTAGCAATTCTATTATTACCACATTTATTTAAATTAATGAATGCCAACTGAGCATGATCAGTCCATAATTGAAATTTAGCCCCCATCAGATAAAAACTTAGCTTTGTTATGCACCACACAATTGCCAGCCCCTCTTTTTCAATAGTTGCATAGTTTAACTCTGCAAGGGTTAGTTTCCTGCTACATAAAAAAAAACAGGGTGTGCAATTCCACTATATTCTTGCATCAAACAGCCCCCTATAGCTATGGATGAAGCATCCGTTGCCAAAATAAATTCTCTAGTACTATCGGGCAATTTTAATATTGGTTTTTCAGAAAACACCCTCTTAATCTTGTGTAGCGATCTTTGACATTTATTAGACCAAACTATAATGTTAGATTTCCCTTTCTTTGTAAGATTTGTAAGAGGTTCAATCATTTCTACCAAATTTGAAACTAATTTTCTATAAAAATTGCAAAGACCTAAAAGACTTCTAATTTGTTTTTTTGTTTTTGGTACACTAATATCCATTATTTTTGCTACTGTTTCTTCCAGTGGTGTAATTGATTCATTTTTTATCTTGTATTCCAAAAAAAAGAATTTCACTAAGTCGAATTTTTATTTTTGTTGGTTTCAATGTCTAATTGTTTTCATTGATAATAGCAAATATCTCTCTTATACTCTGTAAGTGTTCGTTCAAATCATCACTAAAGATGCAGATGTCATCTAAATAGCAAATAGTGTCTCTTCTGTGGCCCAGTATCTTTGCCATCATCCTGTTAAAAGTGGCTGGGGCATTTACTAAGCCAAAACTCATCACATTCCACTGAAGACGCCAAACGGTGTCTTAAATGCGGATAGTGGTTTAGCCTCTTCCTTTAGAGGTACTTGCCAGTATCCCCTAGAACGGTCCAACGTGGTGAAAATGTTCGCTTTTTTTTCAATTTAGTAAACATTTCCTCCGCCTGTGGCATTGGGAATGGGTCAAATTCTGTAACTTTATTTAGTTGACGGTAATCCACACACAGTCTAATGTTGCCACATTTTTTTAACCAGCACAACTTAGGTGGGAAGAGAGTTCAGACTTAGCCAGTGACAGATTTTGTGGAAACAGCTTACCAGTAAATGCGCTGAACGGCGCGGGAGGGTCTAAGTCACTAAGAATAGCACATAATGTTTTTGAAATAAAACTTTTTAATAGCAAAATAATGTACTGTAGGTACCTCAGAATATGCATTTAGTTGGCTTTCAATACCAGAAATAGTGCTTGGCGCTCCCCCAGACATTATGTTGGCAAGGGCGAGGATTCTCCATTTTTTTTACTAACTTTTGGAAGAACCTATTTTAGGGTACATTAAACTTCTTCCAAAAGAATGAAGGGTCAGAATGCAATAGTGATTAATTTCGTACACACACACACACACACACATAACTATCTATCCAAATATATATATATATATATATATATACTCACAATTAGGGGTGCACCGGATAGTCCCTCCGGCTCCGGCTTCTGCCGAATATCCGGCATTTTTTACTATCCGGTGCTATTCGGCTCCGGTCGGATATCACTACCGGATAGTAAACCGGATAGTAAAAAATACAACTATTTAACATGCATAAAGTGAACCTTGTTCCATTAATGTCTGTTTTAGAATGTATTAATGTTTATATTAAAACAAAATAATGTGCTTAAAAATAAAGCCATTATGTATATGCACCAAACATCGTTTATTATAAAGACAAGGAATGTTAATAACTTAATATAAATAGAAATGAAGTTTTACATCATAAATGCGCTTTACATACAGAGCAGCAATGGCTCACACTTTTTTCAATTCGTCTTGACCTTTGAGTAGGTTAGTTAACATGTTAAAATGCTACATTCCTTGACTCTGTCATGCTGACCAGACGTCTGTCTAGCTGTGCGGGTATATCTCCAGAGGTAGAGATGAACAACTCCCACCCCTTTTATTTGTTTAGTCCATCACATTGAGTTTTTTTTATAGGTAGGTGACCACAAGTTAAATACGATGGACGTAGGTTTAATGTCAGCGTATTGACACTCTTTAGAGGTCACACCTTTCGAGGGAACTGAGTTTGTTTATTTAGTAGTTAATCTTTATTAGGGGGGGGGGCTGGACTACAATAGCCACACCTCTAAGGTAACTAGGTGTATTTCCAGATGAACAACTCCCTCCCCCTTTTATTTGTTTAGTTCATCACATTGAGTTCATTGATTGACAGGTGACCCCAAGTCAGATACGAAGGACGTAAGCACTCTCTAGAGGTCACACGAGGGAACTATGTTTGTTTACTTAGTAGTTAATCTTAATTGGGGGGGGGGACTGGACTTCAAGCCAAACATCTACACGGGTATCCGGACAAAGAGTTTGCGTATTTGGAGAAAAATGTTAATCAAGTGGTTGGGCTATAGGCCACACCTTTTCAAGTGTGCCGAGTTACTTGAACATAAATCTCAATTAGTAAGCTGGACTAAAGATCACACACACCTAAGCGAGTGACCTTTAGCTACACAGAACACAAACCGCGAGATTATATAGCCCAGTAAGCCAGTAACTAATTATTTTGTAGAAGACACGACCAGGGCTATCTTTAAATGGAGAGCTAAACACCCCCTACTCTTTATTTTATTTCTTTGGTCCTTGAGACCCAATTTATTGATAGACATTGACCATTTTAAGCCAGAATGAAAAAACGCTACGTGCTAACAAAGGATATTACACTGTCAATAAATATTAAGGTTAAATAATTTTTCTAACGTGTTAACTTGAATATTACTCATGCAGTTAAGTGTCTTGATTTGATAACAATATTCTTAATAATTTGTGATAGTCAATTAACTCCTTGTTATTATTATTTTTATTTTTGTTTACTTAAGACGCGTACTTAGCCACCGTGTATCAGGCTAGGACGACTTTTACACCTGACTGTCCTGACATCCATAGGCTTACTATGGTTCCCTTTTGTAACAGTTACTGAAACCACGAATAAAATAATTAATAAGTATTAATTAAGGAAGATGTTTCTAACATACCTTCTTTGCATTTAATGTTTCTTACGTACGTTCTTTGCACAATAAAATAAAACAAAGATGTGCATGTTTGCGTGCGTATTTTTGCCTTGTATTAAAATCTTTACAAAGAAAGCTAATTTCATTGTTTAATTCTTTTGAGTTAATAATAACGGAAAACCTTACAGTAAATTTTAAAATCGCATAAAATAAGTTGAATAATAGTACCGCAGTTAGATCTAGCAAACAAAGAAACAATATGCTGGAGCGTAAAAAAAAAACAACCCTTGACCTCTAACTAGTGGACGGGTGACTGACCATGCCAATGTGTTATCTTTTTTGACTCTATTGCGTGCGTATGCTCAACGAAAAAAACAATGCTTGATGGTTAACACAAACAACTATACACACTACACTAGGACTACATGTTTAGGCTCACTATGTATATCTGACCAGGTTGTTGCTCTGAAATGCATGAACACATACATCCGACCACTATACAAGGCAGATCGCAATTTACTTATGAGAGATTTACATTAGTAATTAGTTAAATATATACTAATATTATTTACATTGACCTTCCTACACACATCCTTTACAGTTGTTGGCATCGTACATACACACAGACACACTCATGCTATACAGATTTTTAGAAATACTGTTGAGTTTGAATAAATCAACCAGTAACAGAGTTTAAAACAATAAGGTATATAAAAGGAAATAAAAATAAAACCAACCAATATAGGTATGTTATTTAACAGTTTCGTAAAATGTTCAGCAACACAAGCTATTAACAAGACACTTAGGTATCCGGCTCCGGCTCCGGCCCCGGCCGAATATCAAATTTTACTATCCGGTCATATCCGGCTCCGGCCGGATATCAAAAAGTACTATCCGGTGCACCCCTACTCACAATACAAGCATGAGGTAATTTCAATTACCTACAATTAGCTAATAAAAGCAATACATGAGTTAAAGTCTAAGCCACAGCCAACACAGGTCAGGCTAGACTACAATAAACATAAGCTAGATCTAGATAATAGTAGATAAGACTAAACAAGCCGCCAAGACAGCGATGCTTAGGCCGCTGCCATTTTTTACATTAAAAAGTAGGACAAATTGCCAATTTAATAGAGTGGTTATCCTAACAATAAAATATTAATAAAAATACACAGGAAACATAAGATAATAAAATATTTACACATAGACATAGTGTAGGAAAGCAAAAGCATTAAAGATGGGCCAAGGGGGTGACGCTACCCAAGTCTAAGGAATTTCCAGTTCCATCAGAGGTAATCAGGGCTAATTAACTAGCGAGTCATGCCACTACACTAATCAGTCTACATCTACACTATAGCAATAGACGTAGGAACAATTAACACACATCTAACTAAAGAAAGTAAAAATAAAAACATTTTCCAACTTACAGGCGTCCCAGCTGAAATTACACTACACAAAAATAACTTTATACAGGCACCACTGTCAGCACTGACCACTGGTCAAGACAAAAGAGAGCTTAACGTGGTACCGGAGCTAGCTATAACTGGTCAGCGCGAACATATTGGAGAGCATGACGTCACGCTAATTTTCTAAAACTAAACTGGACTACCGATTTCCCTAATTTGTACCTAGCCGTACACAACAATAAAATCTAGCAAATTACTAAAGACACGGACTACACAACATTATATACCAAATTAAACAGCATTAAAAAGAGAATCTTAAAATTTAAATCCTACAAAAATACAAAAAGGAAGATACAATTTTTTTTTTGTATTCTAAACTCATATGGGGGCTCTATACCGTTTACAGACCTGCACATAAACTGAAGTTAAAAAAACAACAACCAATCTAACACTAATGCCTAAGACAAAAATAAGTAGAACTAACCAGGGACAAAAAATAGGAAAGAACATCCACAGCTCTAAGACTAGTTAACTATTTTAAAAACTACTTTTCCTCTACGAGTAAAACACAAATAACAGAAAAAGACTAAAACTAGCAGAAAGTTATAAATAGTGGACATTACAAAATACTCAGCACTGAACTATATAAACTAAAAAGACACTAAATTACAATCATCAAAGTCCTGGCCTATATTTCTTCTTCTTCTTCTAGCCAGCTTTATTGCTGCTGAGCTGTGAGCTCTTTTGCAGCCTGTGCCAATGAAAAAAAATGTGCTGTTTTCTTCAGTTGTTCAGCACTACCGTACAGGGTGTTGGTTATGTTGGGCTGTAGTGGAAGTAGGGTCTGCCTAGGGTAGATTAAGGAGGGGCATTCAAAATGGATATGGTTTACGGTTTCAAAGGGGTGGGCGCAATGTCAGCAAAGGGGGAGTTGTGTGGATTTTATTTTGTTCAGGTGGTAATTTAATAGTGGTGTGTGTCCTGTTCTTAGATGGAAGATTGTAGATTGTTCTTTGCGGGGGAGGAAGTTAATACTGTCCAGTTTGTTAGGCGTAGTCATTTCTCTGTACATGGCTCTGCCTGTGTTTCCTGATGCCCATTGATTGAGCCACTCCTCTTTGTGATTGTTGACTAACATTGACCTTAGGGTGAGGAAGTTAACAGGTCTATCTGGTTGTTATATAGATGAACCTGCCTTTGATAGCTTATCTGCCTTTTCATTTCCCATGATGCCAATGTGTTCAGGGATCCACTGTAGTGTGATATTGATATTTAATTTTGATATCATCTGGTGAATTATCACAATGAATGTTGTCAACTCTCTTAGTTTTTTTTTGAGGTGCTGCTGTTAAGTGTTTGCAGAGTAGATTGGGAGTCTGTAAAGACAACAATATCTGGTGGTGACTTTTCTTTGTTTATTTCCATTTTCCATGATTTTGAATATGTGGAGATAGTTGTGAGGGCTCTATTTAGTTTGGATCTAGTCAGCACTGGATATTTCTCTGTAGTCCAAATTAAAAGGTCGTCTGCATAAAGTGCCTTATTGACCTAAATGAGGTCCGGGAGGTCATTCATGAAGATTAGAAATAGAGTGCAGCTAAGGGCTGAACCTTGTGGTAGTCCTTCTTCCAAATTTTTTTTTACTAGAGATGGCACCTTCGAATTGGTTTTGGATGGTTCTGTTTTTTTAAGAATGCCCTGATCTAGCTGTACATTTTTTCCATGGATGCCCATTTTTTTCATCTTCAAAAATAGACCTTTTCTCCACACTCTATCATAGGCTTGCTGCAAATCTATAAATACTGCTGTAGTGTGCTTGTTTTCATGACACCCTTCTACTATGTCCTGGATAAAACGAAAGAGGTGGTCTTCTGTTCTACTTGCTCTCCTGAAGCCAGCTTGTGCATTGTGGAGAGAGCAAGTACTTTCTTCTAGCCACCAATAAAGTCGGTTATTGATCTTTTTTTCTGCCATTTTGCCAATGTTGGATGATAGAGATATTGGTCTATAATTTTTGGGTCTCCAGTTGGTTTATTTTTTTTAAATGGGTATTATGTTTGCGGTTCTCCATTCCTGTGATATGTCTCCAGTTTTTCATGTATGGTTGATAAAGTTAAGTATACAGTTTTGGGCCTGTTGTCCTAGTCCCCGAATCATTTCATTTGTTATTTTATCGGGTCCAAGGAATTTTGTTGACTTGAGGCTTTTTATGGCAGTATTGAGCTCAAGTAGAGTGAAGGGAGTGTCAAAGATCTGACAGTTTAATGTTGGAGCTTTTTCTTCTTTCTTTAAGATATTACTAAAGGCCTGGTCCAGTTGTTTTCTTGGCTTTGACTTTTTAATGCTGGCAAAATATTTATTGAAGGTTTCAGCCTTTTTAAGGTTTTCTGTTATTATGTCGTCAGTGCCTTTTATAGGTTGGGGGTTTGTTATTTGTTTTTTTCCTGCTAGCCAGTGCAGAAGGGTCCTTTCGACCATCCTTGTTTAGATCTAGTTGTTCGAATGTTGTGGTCCACTTTTTCTTTTTTTCTGTTTTAATGTTGTATCTTATAAGCTCTGTCAATTTGTTTTACGTTGTCTTATAGTCTTCTTGGCCATGTTTCTTTCTTTTACTAATTTATTTTTAGGTTGAATTGACGTCTGTCTCAATTATGCTTGATAGTCTTGTGTCTGTTTCTTGTGAAAAAGCAGCCCAGTTAGCTATTTATAGTTCCATCTAGTTGTTTTGCTGGATTGGTATCTACCTGGCGTTCCAATATTGAGGAGTATAGGCCTGTGGTCACTACCTTTGTCTTTAAGTACTGTTATTTTAGAAGAGTCGGTAATGTCTGTAGAGATAAAAGTTAGGTCAGGTCTGCTAGTTGTGTTGTGTGCTCTGTGGAGGAAAGTTGGAGGTGTAGTTTTGTTTTGCAGAAGGTATAGGTTAGAGGCATTTGTTACATCCTATATCTCTTTGCCACGCTTGTTGTAGTGTTGAAGGTGTGTGTGCATTGAAGTCGCCAGCTATTATTGTCCTTGTGTAGTGTGGTAGTTGTATGTCTATTTCAGCCCTTTTAAGGTTTTCTGTTATTATGTCGTCAGTGCCTTTTATAGGTTGGCCTTTATAAATTACAAATTAAAATAAAGATAAAATTAGGTCAAAATTAAATCTAGGAGCGCCAGCTCACGTGTAGGTCACAGCTGAGGCTGCGTAGACACGGTAAATACTGCATTCCCCATTTGATTTATAGACATTTCTTTTAATAAACCCTAATGCTTTGTTTGATTTTTTTATAGTTTCATAGCTGTAGCGGCTTTAGTGGCTGGCAAGTGGGGGCAACTGCAACAGGCCCCGCGCCTAAGGTGGGCCCCGCGTAAGGAGATTTACTTGTCACTGTCAGGTTAAAAAAAGTTCTCATAAACTAAAACTTGTTGCTCAATGTTACTGGGCATGTATATAATACCAATTACCTTTTAAGCTCTTAACATGACATTTTTGGTTTCGAAAGACTTTTCATTTTCAAATAAGACATCATCTTATGACATGTACATTCTAAGCGGCTATCATTGTTTAACAATTTACATTTGCATAAAAAATGACTAAAACAATTAAACTAACAAACAAAATAACAGCGCATTTCTTGGGAGAAAAGAGAAACTTTATGCGCAGAACAACGGTCAATTTCGAAGCTTGGTTAGAACGCTTGACAAAATTGGCCTTACCATGCAAGAACTTCGACGATTAAAACGCCAAAGCTCACGGCCAGTACCTCGGATATAGGAATCAAAACAAACGAGTTTATGGACCTGATGGCATATTTTCCAGTCATCATTGATTGCTTGACTGATGTTAACCACAATAAACAGATGTCTTTTACAAAGCAGTTTGTGGACAGATTCAGAAGTTAAGCTGGAGAACATTTCGAGTGTATGTAGTTTAAAGGCCAATAGTACAGTAATTATGTAAGTAAGTATGTTTAGTAATAAAAAAGGCTTTCAGTGTTAGTGGCGGACGATCCTGTTAGCCTGACATGGTACGATATATCTAGTCTGCCCTATATACAGCGCTTGGCCCGCCTTTAACATTCGCCAAGGGCCCCTCGCACTGCTAAGGCCGCCTCTGTTTCATAGATATGTGGCTTCCGTGACAGTTTTTCATTTATTATAGCACATAGGTGTTTTCCGTTTTTAGTCTGTGTTACAGGTTTACCATAAATAGAAAAGTGAATTTTCTTTTTATGTTACAATCCCGCAACGCACACCGACATCCAAGATTGTGACTAGACTAGGAAGGTTGTTGACATTAGAGAAGAGAGAAAGATTTCCGCCCAAGTCGAGAGCCGAGATGAAGATGCTGTGCTCAAGGTAGATGTCCTATATGTTTTTCTCCATGTAAATAAACATCTATGTCTCGTTGAGTCGTCTACCTTCAGTTATTACATTTGTGTCTGGAAGTGAGATTATACGCTACTCAGCGAGAGGATGTAGGATTCGATCACATTGGCATCACATTGGCATCTTAGGAACAACTAGACCAACTCTCGATTAAAGATCTAAGGCAGGAACTTAGTTATAGCTTGGTGGTAGTAAGGAGGCCCTTACAGCTCGTCTCTGGCAAGCCCTGATCGATAAAGAAGAAAATCTGGAGACCTGTCTATTTGAAATTGAGCCGGAGATTATTGAACTCATCGGCAAGTTACATGAAGATATTGATGCAATGCATGAACAAATTAACAGGATTTGGAACAAGGTAATAGAAAGTGTATTGCAAGTGTAAGGACAAAACTAATTCGATAAAATGGTGACTCAAGCAAAAGGTATAATAAATTCTCCGGAGAAAGAGAATTGCTTGTAGACTCGTTGGTGAAATGGTTGCATGGTCAGGACTGTGGCTGCATAGACAATAGTGATGGAGATGCTGGGGATTGGAGCGTGTTTTAATGTGTTGTGGGCAAGTTTTGTGGATGTGACTTTAAAGAAGAGAAACGTGACAACGATTGTTACTGCGAATTCAACGGGATGTACCGAATCGAACGGAAGGAAAAATGAAAAAACTACAGAAGTCTGTTACGTGCCTAAAGATTTTGTATCGGTTGTACCTTTGACGAATACCTTAATGAGCAGGACAGATCAAAACAACGTTGGTTCTGCGTCCAAGCCTGTTGCTATGAACCTTAAAGGCCTCTGCCTATCTGCCGTGCTTATGACGAAAATTTGAGGCTCGACAATTGCTCAAAGAGGTTAAGCATGAACTGTACGTGCGGTGCATCACACAGAGAATTTAGATGCCAAGAAAACCACCAACAAAGTATGTGTACTTCTGCCATCATCAACAACATTGGCATAGACTAATGTCAGTCAATTCAGGTTAAATCTGAGCTGGCAAGAGGAAGACATCCGAAACTTGAACACGAAGAGACCTATCTCCTGGACGCGAGACTTTTAGCTGAGGATGATTGAGGCGCATTGGGCTTTCTTTGCAACATGGCTGCATGTGAACCTGCAGCTCCCATTAGAGGCGTCTGTCGGGAGGGTCTGCTAAAACAGCGTGTCTAATCAGCGACTTTACTGAAGAAAGTAGTGCTCGACACTATCTCGTTCTGTGTGAAACGGCCACGTCAGCGTCTCAACAACAGCCTGGTCAACTGGAAAAGAGAAAGTGGCACCAAAGAAAAACAGTGCGGATGGCTTCATGGGAAACACACTACGTGTGCCTTTGGCTCCCACCGATCGACATCCATCTGAACTGTTAAACCGTTACTGCAATGTTTCTTTATGGGACAAAAAGTGCTTAGAAGTGGGCAATGTTATAATCCCGCCACGCACACCGCCAATTAAAATAGTGCAAAAGGTGTAAACTATTAGTGATTAGACTAAGAAGGTTGTTGACATTAGAAAAGAGAGAGCGATTTCCGCTGAAGTCGAGAGCCGAGATGAAGATGATGTGCTTAAGGCAGATGTCCTATATGTTTGCCTTGTCTCTTTGTAAATAAGCACCTATACCTTGTTGAGTTGCTTTCATTCAGTTTTTACAGTTGCTCTAAATAGCTGAAATTTTTCTGTGTAGAAATATACGATACAATTTGATCCCCCTTTCTGTAATTCATCTAATTATTCTCTTTGTAAAATAACTGTATCTTTTGTTGTTTATAGTAATTGTCTGCAAATATTCTGACTTTTTTTCCATGAACTAATGCAATTAACTAAATCATTCATTTAAGTAAATTAAAAATACTTATTTACCTAAGACTATTCCTTAAGCACTGGCTGATACGGAGGTGGGGCGCGGGTGGTAGGGGCGCTCGCTCCTCCCGAAGAGGGGGCAGATGAATTTTAGTAAAAAAGTCACACAATTTGTATAGGAATTACTTATGTTAATAATATATACTAATTATTTATATTGCAACCTATTTTTTTTTAGATTATTTCTCTAGTATGTTGGCCGATTTAGTGGGGTGAGAGAATCAATCCCCACACACACACACCATAAACGGCTCGTGAAGTAATCATGTACGTAGTTAAGAATGATAAAATTGCAAACACATTTTTATTTTCTAATACAAACTCTTAATTTTCACTTATCCATATTCCAACCCAAACTGGGCACTGTGAAATCCGTTTCACATAGGGCCCTGCAATGGTGAAGTCCGGCCCTGCTTTTTCATGACGCCCTTTTTTTCCGCTCAAAAGCTACGTAGGGTAACTATGGTTAAACTTGTAGAAGTAAAAGAGTTATCTTTCCATGACATTCGGTGGTGTCAGGCATGGATGGGTCACTAAGATATTTAAATATTGAGAATATTCTTTAATTAAAAAAAAAAAATTAGAAGATATTTGAACATAAATAGAAATTCTATTCTATATTCCATTGTTTTAGATTGTTGTTTTTTTTTACTTATAATTAGATATTAATAAATAGGAATGCATTTTAAGAAAATCCATATAGTTAATATATTATAGCTTTTATAAAGCGCTACTTTCATGCTTATAGCATGCTCAGAGCGCTTTTGGTCCAATCTCATTTGTGGACCGTTTGGGGAGGGGGTATTTAGAAGTTGGTTTTCCGCGCTCAGTAAACACAACTCTGCCCGAGTCGGGTGTCGAACCTCGGGCCCCCTTCTAGGTAGCCAAGCCAAGCCAAGTTCAAGCGCACTTGGCCTCTCGACCACGCTAATAAGAAATTGGTATTAAAAAGTTTTTATGTATAAATAATGTATCTTCATTATGTATAAATAATGTATCTTCATTAGATGTTCCAGCATCACAAGACCTAAGAGCATTACCGGATTGCTCTACATTAGAGACTTTAACTGATGACAAATTCCATTTTTTTACTAAACCATGTTTTGTGAAATTTTCATACATCTGTGAAATACGCTAACATTTAAAAAAAAAATATTGTCTGTTAAAAAATCTTGAAAATTAAAAATATACTTTTTCCTAACCTTAAAAATATTTGTATAACTCAAGTAATAAATTGAGTCAGTTTTAATTATCATTTTTTTTAAATGTCCAATTTAGTAAAGTTTTTACTTAATTTTGTTTGGTCAATGCAGAAATATCATCTATCAACATGCAATATACAGCCAACCTGTACACTATCTTGCATATGCATATGACATAGCCTCATTGGGTAAAGACACCTCTAACATTGCTAGAACTTTCAAACAAACTGTAAGAAGTATCTCGACCAGCAGGTCTTAAAATAAATAACAATAAAACCAAGAATGTTATGATGTCAAAAGAAAATTCGACAGAAAATCAGTTCATTAAAATTAATAGCCACAAGTTAAAAAATGTACAAACATTTAAATATTTAGGAAGCAAGATATATTCCAACAATGATCAATGTTAGAAGTAAAGAAACGCCTAGGGGAAAAGTAACAAATCTTTCTATAACACACAACACATAATTATAAGCAAACTTACATCTAAGAAAACCATTTACAAAACCATCATCAGACTTGTAGTGATATGCAAGCAAAACCTGGAAAGCTTGATGCTGACAAAAAAATAATAAAAGAAAAAAAAATCTGCTAAATATTTTAGAAAGAAAAACGTATGGTGCCAATCATGAGAAAACTGGATGGAGGATTCGCACCAACTAAGAAATATACTAATTATATGAAGACCCATACATAGTGACCGAAATAGAAAGGAACAGAAAAAGTTGGGTAGGTCACCTCGAAAGAATGCCAGAGAACAGAGGAGCAAAGATTCAAAAATTGTTTACAGGCAAAAACTAAAATGTAGGCGTTCCAAAAGCAGACCACGAGTTTGGTGGCTTAATGACTTGATGACGTGGAAGCAGATCTACAACAGCTTAGAGTCCACACATGGTTAGATCAGAATGAAGAGATGTGCTAAAGCAGGCCAGGGACCTGTGCTGTAGCACCACTGGGATGAATGGATGGATGTAATGTTGAGCTAGTCTACGCCGTTTGGATTCTAAGTGATCTGTGAGCTACTTTATACTAATCTAGGTTGCCCTATATTCTATAGAAACTATTGCTAGCATACTATTTTCCCCCCAATCTTGCTTGCAACAAACAGCAATGAAGCAAGTTACAAGATATTACATCTCTTTCCATAGATAAATTACTGAAAACCAATTATTTAAGTCATAGAAAGACACATATTACAATCTAAATATAGTAAGACTTTATATATGATATAAACTATATAGAATATGTGTAAACTAAATATAAAAAAATATATATTGAAAAGTTTAACTATATCACTGACACCAAAACAAAAAGTAAATAAAGCAAGGTTTTATTGATGAAAAGTTTGCTGCGAATTTCGCAAAGACAATGACATGATTATTAATATGTACATAAATACATTTTTACATTAATGTGATACACACTTAAGACATAAATATGTATGATTAAATAAAAGCATTTTTTTTAAATAATATAAATATTCTTTATATCTTTTTTTTTTCAAAAATGAATTTACATAAAGTTTTCATTTAATGTGGTCATTTGCAGATTGATATCAGCAATTTATTGTTTTCTTATCTTATTTAAACAGTTGAATGCAATATTAATATATTGGATGTTATGACCAATTCCATAAAGGATGTTCCTTTAAATAATGGTTAAGAGATATATTGAAAGTAAGATGTAATTTAAAAAAGATCATTGTAGGTATGTTTAACTTGGGTCAGTCTGTTCTAAGTTAATCAAAGTTGTCTGCATTGGTGCAAGTTAAAACAATTTGATTTGTAATAGATATCATTTTGCAAATTTAAAATATAATAAACTGATTTTAAAAAAAAGAGAGGGATTAGCTGAATTTAAATAACATTTTATGGCAAAAGAAAAAAAAATATGCTAACTTAGTGTAGCTACATTGTGCCTAAACATTCTTTTATATAAAATAATTTTATGAGACTGTTTAGTTTTCAGCTAACACCACAAGATATAAAAGAATGAGTGTTGCATAGAGATGGAAAAGGATATATAATATACCAATATTATAAAAAATAATGACTGCATTTCAATAAATAAAAATCAGGTCAGACAAGATATATAATGCTTAGTCAAGTCTTGCTTCAAAAATGTCAAATGATTAATAATTCGGAAAGTTTTAAGCCCAAGTATCAGAAACTTAGTTATTTGATAAATCCAGACCTGTTTATCAAAAACAGAAAGTGAGAAATAAGCGAAGCTAAGGTTGTTTTTTTTTTTTTTTGGTTTTAACGTTTAAAAAATATTTAATTCATAAACAATAAAGTTAATACAGATTATATAAAACAAAAAACAATAAAAATTCATATATAGCCAGATACAAATTTTAGTCTGCACATTTTCATGTTTTGGATTGTAGACATACACATTCATATATTTATCAGTAAATGTAAAAACAAATATATTTACATAAACAGAGATTTCGTTAAAAAGCCAATTAAAGAATTAGTTTACACTTAGCATTTGTTTTTAAATAGTAATGGTAATAGTAACAACAAGCTAAGAAAGTAAAAAAAAAATTAAAAAAAAGTGATGGGAAAAAACTTTGAACAAAATATTAGAAAATTTTCCACACCACTGTTTTAAAAATGGGCAGATTGCTGCAACTCAAATAAGAAATTGCTGAATTCTTTTTAAATTAAGTAGAATTAATTATATTTAATATTTTCTTTAAAAAATATTACATATTAAAAACATTGCATGAGTTTTACTGCACTCATACACACAAAATGCATGCAAGGCACTATTGTTTCTGCATTTAGATGAGAGGACTTTGTAAGCTTTCTATGTGGTCCAGGCAGTCTGAGCATTCTAATATTGATAATTGCTTTACAGGTATTGTAATAACGTCTCTCCCTAAAAAAAACAACAATAAAGTATTATTGAGTTTGAAAATGCAGAGCTTAAAAAAAAATCAATTAGAATTGTTTTTATAAGTAAACAAATTAAGGTGTAAATTTGATAATTTTTCTCTTTTTGTAAATTTTATTTTTAGTATTTCAGTTACAAAAGAAAAAAAAAGTAAAAAGATCTTCATCATCTTGGAGTCTTTCTTCTTCTTTCAGTCAGTGCTCCATAAAAATAAAAATAATACAAACATAGAAAATGATTTTAAAAAATATTTGTTTTTACAAAGCTTATATGAATTCACTCTGTGTGTCTTTTAGTCTGTTAAAAAGGTCACATTATTTCTCCCACACCCATTGTATGATCAAGCTGAAATTTCTGGCAATTTCATTTTACCTGACAAAACTAGAATCAATATATAAAAAAATTAGCTAATTAGCTAATTAGCTTTTATTGAATAATTACTTTGTTTAGTATTTCGAACAAGAGAAAGATATTGTACTTGAGTGAAGCTAAATTAGTCCCCTTTATAGGTTGTTGTCGGAGTCTTAGTGAATACAACATTAAAAATTAGGTTAATATACAATCTTCCATGTTCATAAGCTCTCCACTAGCAAAGTGGTTACTGTTTAGGCTTGAGTAGCCTGAGAACGCAACACTTGCAAAGAAATTAGAGGATAAGAGGATGAAATGACCAGGTGGTAAAGTTACTGGGAATAAAATGACCACAAGTGAAATGACCGGAAGTGAAATGACCGAAAGTGAAATGACGGAGTATGAAATGACTGGGAACCATTTTAAAATATAAAGAAAACTAACTTAATGAAAATTTAATTTAATTTTGTTTTTCCTTACTCTCACAATGCCCAAACCCAAATGAGAAGCTAGGTCATTAAAAAAAAGACAGAATTAAAGATTATTATAAATCACAATACAAAAAGTATAGATGAAAATTAAATAGATTAAAAGTTCTCATTGACACTTTGAAATAATAAGATATATAGTTATTACCATTGACTTTGTTGCAGAGCTAAGCAATGTAAATCATGGTGCGCTGTGAACAAAGTAAAAATGACTTTTTTAAAGTACGAATTTAGGTAACAAGTAAGATGAATTAATGCAAATTTAACTAAACCTTTATTTTCTTATCTTATATAATACAGACGTTACTTCAAAAAAGAAGATGATTACGTCCTACGCATCATGCATTTAGCCATGCATATTAACCAATGACTTAAATTCTGCCAAGTCACTGGTTTTCCTGGATAGCTCAAACAACCCATTCCATTCTCTAATAGCGCAATGGAAGAAGGAGCATTTGTACAAATATGTCCTAGCATATAGGATGCCTTTATCTTTGTGTCTTTCTGAGTATTTTATTCAATTTTGTTTTTGTATTTGAAGATTATGGTTCAGTGTTTTATGTATAATTGCTACTTTACTTTTGAGTCTTCTGTCCTGAAGGCTTCCTAAATTTAGTGATTTCACTAAACCTGTTACTTTAGTCGAATGTGAATATCCGTTTGTTATGAATCTCACTGCTCTATTTTGTGTCTGTTCTAGTTTCTTAATGTTTTCTTGAGTTGAGGGGTCCCAAACAGAGGATGCATATTCTATTATTGGCCTAACCAAAATTAAATAACATTTTAGTTTTATATTCTTATTTGATTTATAGAAATTTCTTGTAATAAACCCTAATGCTTTGTTTGATTTTTTGTTAGCTTCATCAATATGTGGATTCCTTGACAGTTTTTCATTTATTATATATTTTAGTCTGTGTTACTGGTAGACCATTAATAAAATAAGTTTAATTAATTGTTTTATTTTCTTTGTTACTCTTAATAACTGACACTTTTCTGGGTGGAAAGACATGCTCCAATTTGATTCCCATTTCTGTAATTCATCCAATTCTCTTTATAAAATTTCTGTATCTTATGTTGTTTTTATTGTTCTATATATTATGCATTCGTCTGCGAATAATCTGACTTTAGTTCCTGAACTAATGCAATTTGGTAAATCATTTATGTAAATTAAAAATAGTAGTGGACTTGAGACTTCCTTAAGATACGCCTGAGTTTACTGTTATTGGTGTTGATTTAGAGCCATTTATTATTACAGTTTGTTCTCTCCCTATCAGAAAATCTTTAATCCACTGATGCAATAGACCATTAATGCCAAAATATTTTATTTTTTTAAGCAAACTGTGGTGGTGAACTTTGTCAAAAGCCTTGGAAACATCTAGTAAGATTGCAACTATTTGTTCAATATTATCAAAACCTTTTGAAAAATCATCAATTAGTCCTATTAGTTGTGTTTCACATGATCTATATTTCCTAAAGCCCTGTTGGTATGGGGTGAGGACATTATAATTGTCTAAGTGGTTTATGATGTTGCTACATATTATGTGTTGAAGGATGTTACATGCGATGCTGGTAAGTGAAACATTTTTGTAGTTTCATGGGTCTGATTTTTCTCCTTTTTTAAATAGGGGGATGACATTAGCTTCTTTCCAGTCCTTTGGTACTCTGCCCTGGTTAAGTGAAGCCTGAAAGAGTATTTTGAACACTAGGGCTAGCCCATTGCTTAGTTCTTTGAGTAATTTAGCTGGAATACCATCAGGTCCAGACGCTTTATTTAGTTTGGTGTTGGCTAATAGTTTTTGGATTCCATTTTCTTGTACTACAATATCTTCTATCTTGTCTATGTGGTTCAAATTAAGTAATATGTCTTTGTCTTTTGGGACTGAGAATGCTGATGCAAAGTATTTGTTTAGGATGTTTGCTTTAGTTTCATTATCATTATGTATTATGTTATGTTCATCTTTTAATGGCGCTATGCCTGTTGTTTCCATTTTCTTGGACTTAATGTATGACCAAAGATTTTTGTTGTTATCTTTCGATATTATATTGTTTATGTATTCACTCTGCAGCTGTCTGTTTAAGTTTTGGGTTAGGTGTTTAATTTAATATTCATGTACTTTGTATAAACTATTTCTGCCTTAGTTTCTTTACATTTTCTATATAGGTTTTCCTTCTTTATACAAAGCTTCTTTAGTCTATTATTAAACCAGCATTTATTTATTGTGTTTGATGTGTATTTAGCTGGTATATGATTTTTATAATGCTTTTAAGATTGTTTTTAATGAGATTCCAGAGGTCATCGAATGGTTGATTAATTTCTTTTTCTAATGAGAATGTTTGTTGAAAGTTTAATGCAGCTTGGTATATTGTGTTAGGGTACATTTATTCCAGAGTAAGATTTTTCTGTTGGGTTTTAACAGCGACTCTAATAAGATATTATCATATGATATTATAATTTCAAATTTTTTTACTTTGAGAAGACATACCTTTTTGGTTCGACATTTTCTAACCACTAAAAATACAATGAAAAGAACTAATGCTGATCCAAAACTTCCAACAGCATAAAAAATACCTGAAAAGTAAGCATCAACAGTTGTAATTTTTTTATATACTAAAAATCACAAGAGAATGCATAAGTTATGCTTAATAGAACAGCCCTTCTCAATTTAATGATAGGCAATGAGACGGATTAGAATACAAGCTAAAATTATTGGACTAATAATATTTTACTAAGTATCAAATCATTGAATTGTAATGACTCAAAAGCTAGATGCATAGAAGTTGGGAATAATCATGGATTTCTTTATAGACGCGTAGTTACATTTAAAACTTAGAACGGAAATAGATTAGAGAAGACTAACAGACAAGAGATACCTCTTGTAGTAGTGCTTAGGAAAGGATATATCTTTTTTAGATTCTGCAGCAATGGACTGTCTCCTTCTTTTAATAAATAAATTATTATATTCCTAAAAGAACTTATTGTTCTATTTATTATGTTGTTTGTGATATTTATACTAAGAATTGCAATTACAAACAGCAGCATTTCAAGTCACAGAAACACAACCTCTCAACAAAAGTGGCAACACCCGGCTTTGCTGCCAGTAGGTCATTGTCTTTGTTTCTTGTTCTTCATCACTAGAAGACAACTGGATAGCAAGTAAGAAGCTTATTCATTTGATTATTGAATCTATTTGGTCTAGTCTACTTTCATGGACTGCAGATGGACCTTAGTTCGAATTTATTAGAAGCATAAATTAAGTGGATTTTAAACCATTATCATCTAATGTATTTGTTTATTATATCTAGATCTACACTATCTATATCTATGGCCTAAATTACATTGTCTGAAGAATTCCTAAGCAGTGAAAATATTTTATGGAAAGTGGATTCAAGTGGAGGAAGAAGAATTACTAGCTTGCGCTTGGCAATGACTTTGACAGCCTAGCAGGGACAGAAGAAGAACTAGCTGACCTGGTGATGCGCATTGACAAGACTTCCCAGCATATGGCATGCAAATAAATGCCGAAAAAACTCAAATTATGACCAATAGCCATCAGGGCTTTAAAAGAGGGATCAGTATTGGAGGTGAAAAGCTAACTAGTGTTAACAGCTTCAAATACCTCGGAGCTATTGTCTCAGATAAAGGAACAAAACCCGAATTATTGGCCCAAATAGCACTGTCCACAGCAGCTCTTTCAAAACTTAAAATAACATGGAAAGATAAGGGCTTAGCCCTCGGCACCAAAATCAGACTGATGCGCTCTCTGGTCATGGCCACATTTTTATATGCTTGCGAGTCGTGGACGTTGAATGCAGAGCTTGAGAGGAGGATCCTAGCAATGGAATTGAGATTCTACAGAAGGATCCTAGGCATCACATTCAAAGACCGCATCACAAACCAAGAAATCAGAGACAGGGTTACTGTATCGATCGGAGCCCATGATGACCTGCTAACTATTGTGAAAAGACGAAAGCTTATACCTTTGGCCACATTACAAGATCTACGGGGAACAGTGCCAGGGCAAAAAAGAAGAGGCAGACAGAAAAAGCGATGGGAGGACAACATTAAAGAATGGACAGGCCTGCCATTGAGAGAGGTTCTAAACAAGGCAAAAAAAAGGGAGGAATGTAGAAAGACGGTCGACAAATCTTGCCTGGTGCCCCAACGGTCCAACAGACTATGAGATAGGTAAAGGTAAAGGTAAGGAGTCAGTCATTATTTTGTGAAGTTACTGAAAGATACCTCAGTTTTGGTAAGCAGAATGGACAGGCCTGCCATTGAGAGAGGTTCTAAACAAGGCAAAAAAAAAAGGAGGAATGTAGAAAGACGGTCGACAAATCTTGCCTGGTGCCCCAACGGTCCAACAGACTATGAGATAGGTAAAGGTAAAGGTAAGGAGTCAGTCATTATTTTGTGAAGTTACTGAAAGATACCTCAGTTTTGGTAAGCAGTTGGAATGTACCGAAGGTCACCTCTACATGTTTACAAGATGACTGTTGAAGTCACCTTGTAGGTCTACTTAATTTAACTGTTTGCTAAGCCCAGAACCTACTAGATCTAAACACGAGTGTTAGTATACCCTACTACTACACTTTTTGAACATTATTTATTCAACCTGAGTGGTGGTATTTATTCATTCAACTAGGGACAGTTGGACTTTGCCATTATTTTATCTCTCTCGTAACAGCACAACTGGCTAGTCTCAGTGTTGATTTTTGTTACAGTGAAGCCAGAAGCCAGCATTAGCATACAGTGAGCATCTCTGAAGCCAGTATCGAAATATCAACTTATCATTGCATTGGAACTGGAATTGTGAAACTTGTACCAGATGACTTATAGGAACCATACCATTCATTGATAGCAGCATCAGAACAAATTGGCCTGCATTGCCTTTGTTTTTGGAAACGCACTTGTCTTTCTAATTAGACAAAGTGGGGGGAATGAGTAGATCTGACCAAAAAAGCTCAACTGGCATATCAAAGAGGATCGAAATAAGATTTATTAATTAGTTAAGTCTGTAGGGTTTGTAGATCTGTATTAACACTATATTGTATAACATAGTGGATACGAATCACACGATTATTAATAAAGTATGAGTATGTTAAGATTGTCTTGTTTTATTTATATCTACACCTAAAATTGTAATTTTTTCTTCACAAGTCATGTGACATCATCTTTATTTGTCTCTTTCTGTTACTACTTCTTAAAAAGCCTCATCTCATTAAGATATATTTTTTTTCTATGTTAATAATACGTTTTATTTAAAATTATTATTACTAAATATTTATTAATGTTATCTTAAAATAATAAGGTAAGCGTATGTTTCTAATCTAGTCAATTCTATATTAATTTTTGAGTACAAACATTTTGTAGTACAAATTAGAGCTTTAGATCTATTTTATCCTGAAGAAAACTAAGTCTGACTAAAAACTATTAGATCAGTTTACATTTTTTTTTCTAGATGTGCCTAAATGGTCTGTAGTCAAGGCCACCGCACCCTATTGTGCTAAGTGTACATTTTACGCAGGCGACCGAATGTAGAGGGCGGCCAAATCGTTAGTAAAAGATTTCCTTTATTTTTTTTATTTTTTTAGTTTAATAAAAAAAATATTACTTAAATATTTTAATATTTTATACTAATTCTAATTATTTTATTATCCTTTCAAAACTATTTTTAAAATAACGAGATTTGTACTTAAGAAGCTATTTTGGAAACATTTAATAAGAAAAAATGGAGCGGCGCATGAGGAATTCCCATGGGCTTTTCCATAGGCGCCAATACATTTCTGACCTTGAATTTTCGAGGGTTGTTTTTTTATATTTATTTCGAATGATGCTTACAGAAGCAGATCAGTCCAAAACTTTTTTCTTCTTAGGAGGGTATCTACTTACGGTGACCGGTCATTTAATCCTCAATTAATTTTTTTTTTTAGTCATTGTGTAATTGTGCTGTTAAGACGTTGCCTTTAAGCTCTAGTTTCATCCAATATATAGGCCTACACATGTTTAATTTTTTATTAAGAATACTTTTTGATATTTTGGACATATTATTTTAGTATTTATAGTGTTCCCCCTAGTCTCTTCATACTTGTTGACAAACGAAAGAATATATTTCAATATGTTGATATATTGTAATGCGTAGTATGTATTTAGTTATATTGCTCCTTTTTTTAAGGATGTCAATATTATCCTATGCATATTACGTGATGTAATAATCAAGGTGTGTTAAAAGTAATGAAAATCTTTTGAGAGAGGAGAATGATTAGAATACTTATAATCGTGCCGCTGATAAATTATCTCCTGAAGGCCAACTTTCACTTCTTTTGTCTATTGTTATCCCAGATATAAAGTTATATTTGAACTAGGAAGAAAACTATCGTCAACTCTGAAGGAACATCAGAAACATGTAAAACATTTTACAAGCAAACATTTTACAAACACTAAATAGCAGCGCTGTACTTAACCATTGTGACCAAGAAGTCATGGAAAGAGAACAAGTCCCACTAAATAGCAGTGCCGGACTTAACCATTGTGAGCCCCTATGCGAAACAGATTTCGAGGGGCCAAGTTCGTATTAGAAAATAAATTTGCCTATGCATTTTATTCTTTCTTTACTATGTACAGAATTAATTTACGAGCCTTGCGTGTAGCAAAGTCATACAGTATATCATAATAGTTATGTTTCCTACTTATATTACGCTAAATAGCAAGAACTACCAAATGTTTCAATCTATCTTTGATAATTGTTGACCTCAAGTAATTCTTCATTAGTTTGAGGTGCGAAAAGATTATTTCGCCAGATTTCACAATTACGGCTAATGCATAATGCCGTTTTTATTTATCGCGAGTAGGATTGGTGTTTTCCATATTGTGTGACACCCCATAATGACTATTTTTGTCTATATATTTCCATATATTCTAAGGACTTTTTCGTATATTTTGTAATTGTGGGATATTTCCAGGAGCTCCTGGTAAATCGACAGGAGGGCGTGGGAAATCTGTTTTAAGATATAATATGGTTTCATTTAATAATTTATACATCATGAATTAGCGCGGGCCTTATGAAAGTGCGGGCCTACTGCAGCCACATAGGTTACAGTGGCCTAAAGCCGGCCATGCAAAATAGCGACGTATGCTATGCCGCCTGTCAGGACGAAGGGGGACGGGAGCGGACAGGGTTTGACAGTCCAGCGAGGAGCCATCCGTAGCGAGATGTGAAAACGTGTTACCCCCCCCCCCATCTTGTTTTTCTCGTGGGGTATCCGCAGAAGTAAGAGAGTGATCTTTCCTTTACGTCTTCTCGTCCAAACTCTTGAGGGAAGAAGAGAATTATATATATATATATATATATATATATATATATATATATATATATATATATATATATATATATATATATATATATATATATATATATATATATATATATATATATATATATATATATATATATATATATTTAAAAGAAAAGATGTAGAGTAAACAGCTGTTGTGTGCAAGTGTAACATTGGGTCATTTTAAGAGGTACCGGACCTTTGAGATGTTGTTATAAAAAAGACAGTAGGGATACTGAATTGAAAAAAAACAACTAAATTGTTTGATATTTAGGCTAGTAGTGTGACCATTTTTACATACAAATATAAATCCATAAATAAAGACATTTCAACTTTAAAATAACAGCCATATGGAGGTTTTCCAATAGCAAATTATTGCTGAAGCAAAGCAGATAGAGTTAAAAGGGAAAGAAATAATAATTTTAAGCTGTATGCAACAAATGGTGGCTATGGAGAAGGAATGTAGAGATAAATTGGAATTATAAAAGGCTAGAATGGTACAAAAGAGCTGGATAAATTGAAAAAAGAAAAAAAAAAGAAATGGAAACAAAAAGAGTATGACAGGTAGGATAAAGTAAAAAACGGAGAAAGCAGAGGTTAGGGATAAGGCATAATTAGAAAAGGCTTGGGTGAAGCTGGAAAAAACTAAAATGGAAGCTGAGCGGAGGGAGAAAGAAAAACAGTACAATTAATAAAAGATAAAGCAGAAAGAAAATGAAATAATGATTTAGAAAAAAAGAGGTTAGAGACAATTGAAAAAAAAAACAACTAACACTAATAATATAAGAGATAGTAGTAATGTTTATAACACAAATATTACTTCTCAAAATGAAAGCACTAGTTATGGAAATGACACAGGCAAAACCATTACTGGAAATGACATTAGTGTTAATAACCTCTGGATAAGAAAACACAGCCTTCGAAGGAAGCTAGAAATTGTATATCACACTGTTTAAAAAGAAGTCCAATGAAAATGAATAACTGTGATAAAAAAAAGAAGATTGGTCTCAGATCTTGTTGGATTTTGTATAGGGACATGTACTTACAATTTGTCAAAATCATAACCTAAATATTCCAAACAGTTATCAAGTCCTAAGAATGAACTACTAAATGTTTGTTGAAACAAGGTCAGTATATTTAAGAAAGAAAAATGAAAATAAAACATTAAACCTAATTAAACAAGAAGCTGAGAGAATAATTATTTCAATAAATGATTAGGTGTTTTTGAAAATTAATAATATTTTTAATGAAATTAAAACTTTCATATTGGTGGACACTTTTATAAAAAAATCCTAAGGATGATGATATCAAACTAATGAGTTTAAAAAATGCTTATTCCAGCAATCCATTTTCAAGTAAATAACATTGAATTAGTGGTATATTCTCAGAAAAATAGTAATAGGAGTAGAAATAGAAGTAGAGAAATTCAACACTTTAGGATGAATAACAGTAGAGATAGATCAAACAATAGGGTAGAAGCAATAAATGTGGAAGAAAAAAAATATTGCAAAAAGGTGCAAGAGAATACAAAACAGGACAAATAGAGGAAAGAATTTATGACAGATAAGACAGTACACATAATCTATAACAGATCAGAAAGTAGAAATAATTATAGATCAGACAGCATCAAAATATAAAAACAATTGCAACAGCAATTACAGTTATAACAGAAACAACAGAAGGAATAGTATAAAATATAGAAACATAAGATTCTTATAGGGTTTATTTTATAAGGGAAAACAGAAATAATTTTATTTTTTACCCAGCATTTATAAATACTATGCCTATCAAAGCTGTACAGAATATACACTGCAACACTTAAGTAATCAAATCAGATTTAATTAACCCTCAGTACTACAAGGATTATAATAGGACAGTAGAGTTGGCTAAAGGCAGTGTAAAGGGGTTTAAAATATTCAAAGTTTAAATCTACACTTGTCATTGTGAGGTTATGTTGATTGGCAACTTATCAGAATAAAGTCTGCCAAAGTTCTATATTAAACATTTTTGGTAAACAAGTAAGGAATTATTAAAGTTAAAATTAACAAGATTACAAAGAGAGTTTGTGTTACACAAACTCAGAGGCGGCCCCAGTCGAAGTCGGATCCCTGTCAAATCTGCTCATTCGCAAATAATATTCAAGAGGTGATTTAATTTTGATGGTCAAAAGTAGGCCTAATAATGTTTCAAAGATTCAAATACCGTAAATTTAAATTTAAATTAAATAAAAAATAGTAGATTAGTTTTAGTATATTATAACATTGCAATATTGATCAAAACGTCTTTTTTTTTACACTTTAAGTTTAGAAATAGAAATTCTACATCTTAATCTAGTCTATTTTAGTCTAAACTAGATCTAGAAATTCTAGATCTAGACTCTAAAATAATTTTAATTAGAATATAAATCCGGATCTAGATATACTGTAATAAAAATCTAGATCTATTTTAAAAAATCTAGATTAGATCTAAATCAAGATATCATTCCTTTTTTAAACGCGAGTCATATAACGAGGCTTAATAAACATTACTATACCGAGTTTATTTTTTATTTCATTTGAAGAATTAATTCCATATAACGTCAGAGGAAAAAAAAACACTACGTCACACGGCCTAGCTAGACTAAAAATCGCATTCATCAATACGAGCTATTTATCGAGTGTTCATAGACATTGGTGCACTGAGTGCGTTCTTTTAGCATTTCTTTTAAAGAATTCATTCCGTATGACGTCAAAGGAAAAAAAAAACACTACGTCACACAGCCTAGCTAGACTAAAAATCACCTTCATCAATACGAGCCATTTATCGAGTGTTCATAGACATTGGTGCACCGAGTGCGTTCTTTTAGCATTTCATTTAAAGAATTCATTCCATATGACGTCAAAGAAAAAAAAAACACTACGTCACACGGCTTAGTTAGACTAAAATATGTTTTCATCAATAAGAGAATTTTTTTCGAGGGTTAATAGACGTTGGTGCACAGAGTGCGTTCTTTTAGCATTACATTTAAAGAGTCCATTGATATGACGTCAAGGAAAAAACATTTCATTACCTTACAATAGGGTAGTAGTACCGGTACCATAAAAAAAAATGTCTTTATTTACACGAGATATTTAACGAGGGTTCATACTTCATAGACATTGGTGCACTGAGTTCTAATAGAATTTATTTAAAGAGGATCAAAGCCGCATTGTTTTTGCGTTTTGTCTGTCAGTCGGTCTGTCCGTCATCTTAATATAAAAAAACAACAACTAAAAGTTATTAAAAAATGATTAACCTTTATTTTACGTTTCAAAACATCGCAATAATTTTTAGGTATGAACACAATTGAAAAGTTTATATAATAGACTGTTCCGGATGTTTGTATAAATAGTAAAAGAAAAAGAGAATTTCAGATAAATGTAATATCGTTAATTAAATTTTTTGAATGGTCTCGTATAAAAATTAGATGTACTACAGCCATTTGGAGAGATTTTCATACCTTACTTTGGTGTTTGGATTCTGTTTTCCTTAAAAATCTGAACATAATATTAAAGATAATTAGATTTTTTTATGTTTTAGGTAGAAAGTTAAATGTTCTGTAAGAGAGAAGTGATTTAAAATATTTTTCATAAAAATCCGTAAAAACATTATTTCGTAAATGAGAAGATTATTTGTTTATTAATTAGAAGAGGGAGTTCAAACAATTATTTGGCGTTAGTAGATTTTTAAATAAATTCGGAAATTTCTGGCGACGATTTGTAAGAAACAAAATCCGGAACATTCTTTATCGATTACAAAACTTCTATGTTATGTTAAAGCAAGAAAATTAAGTCTAAAAAGTAATTTTCAGTAATCAATTCTAGTAAATTACTTTTTTTAAAGCTCTGAACAACCTATTGTCGATATTTTTGAAATTTGTTTAAAGATGAAAATACGGATAATTTGATATTGATAACCAAATTATAGTGACGCATTGTCAAATAATATAAGTTTAATATTAGTAAATTATGCGATTTCAGACAATCATTAGGCATAATTCATGTTTTATAAAACAATATCCGGAACATTTTTACACTTAATGAAATATAAGTCAGTATAGAGATTTAGGTTTAGCATTAATATGCTTTTTACATAAAAAACGGAACAACATATTATTGATAATGTGTTTTTGCAACGTTTAAGCATGGAAATTGAATGTAATAAAAGTTAGAAGAGCAAACAAACATTTATTGGCGTTGATTAGTTTTGCACAAAAAAATCCGGAACAATCGATTTTAGATACTTAAAACTATTGAGTTGTTACGGGAGAAACATTAAAGGGTAAATCAGATTTTCAATAGCTTTTAGAGTTCTAGTTTTTTTAATGAAATCCTGACGGACAGACCGACAAACAGACAAACAGACAAATCGCACAAAAAATAATCTTCTTTTATTCGGATGGGGGCACTAAACAAAAAATAAATAAAATCTGTTTTTTTTTTAAAGTTTAAGGAATGGGTTTAGCGCCAGATCATGTTGCGACGTTACGCTACTGCACGAAAATCGCTGTATAAAAAGTCCATTTTAAAAAAATGTGCGTGATATTTACATACAAAGTGCATTATTAGCCTTTATAAACAAACAGAAATGTTTTTTTTAAATAATTTTAGCAGCTAGTTGACCAGAAAAAACATCTTTAACTATTATTTATATTTGTTGTAAACATTTCCTGTACATTTTAAAAATATATTTGACTTAGTGATACTGAAAATACACAAAAATTGTCCATCTTTGTTAGCATATTGTAACATTGCCTCCCTTACATTTACGTAATTGTTTCAGAATTGGTGTATTTTTTGAAAAAATCGCTTGCATAATTAATTTTATAAATTAAACGGTTTGCTTTTAGCCGTTGCACCTAAACTTTTCAAGCCGTATTTAATGATAAAATAATATTTTTCATATCTCTTCTAGTTTTCGAGATCTGAGTGTGACAGACGGACAGACGGACAGACGGACATTTTGCACAAACATAATAGCGGCTTTTTCCCCTTACGGGGGCTGCTAAAAAGGCTACTGTAATGATAAAATTATATTTGACAATGTATTGGCGTTTTGCTAGCTACCTTATCCTGTAGATGAACCACTAGCTATAGAAACAACAAATCAACATAAGTCACGCACCTAGGAGAAGATAGAACTCCAGGTGGAATGTTTATGACGCATGTTGGTGAAAGCCAGAGTCATCTGGAACAATCATATCTACCAGGACCACAACCACAATCGGTACATAGGACGTCCGGACAATGTATGAGACTGGGATGACAGCACAAGTGACAGCTGAGATGAAAAGGTACAACCTCACCATCTTAGGACTCAGTGAATAAAGATGGACTGGTTTAGGGCAGAAACGACTGACGTTGGGTGAGCTACTTTTATACTCAGGACACGAGCCAGAGGCTACACACATTCATGGAGTAGCCCTGATGCTGTCTAAGCAGGTTCAGAGAGAACGTATTTGATGGGAAGCCCATGGATTACGAATAATAACAGCCCATTCTACACAGTGTAGAGAAGGATTAACTTAGACATTATCCGATGCTACGTCACGACAAACGACATTGAAGAGGAGAAGAATGACTATTTTTACTATAGGCTGACCACCCCTAAAAAGAGAATCATCATCATCATAATGGGTGAATTCAATTATAAGGTTGGCAATGACAACAGAGGATATAAAGAGATAATGGGAAAACATGGATTTGGTGAGATGGATGATAATGGAGTGAGATTTGCAGATAGATGTGCCATGAGCAACTTAATGATTTGAGGATCTGTCTTTCAACATAAAAGAAAACACAATACAATGTGGACATCACCAGATCTATCAACAGAGAAGCAAATACACAATGTCTGTATTGTGAAAAAGTTCCGTCATCTCTTCAGGATGTACATGTAAGACGACGAAGAGCAGATGTTGCTTCAGATAATCATCATCAGTGCACTCGAGTGAAACTGAAGCTGAAGAAGACTTGGACAAGGATTAGCAAATTGCTACACTACAATACCAATGCGCTGAAAGACTGCACAAAACCGGAAGAGGTTAAAGTCGCCCTAACAAACAAGTTCCAGCTCCTAGAAGAGATGCTAGAAGAGGAGACAGTAGAACAGATGTGACAGAAAGTGAGAGAAACAGTAACCTCTACATGCCAAGAAGTACTGGGTCCCAAGTCATACGCCCACAAGGAGTGGATTTCAGCAGAACCTCTTTAGAAGATCAAGGAAAGAAGAGAGAAGAAAGTAGATGTGAAAACAAAAATCAAGAGCAGCAAAAGGAAAAGCACAAAAAGAATATGCTTATAGAGATAGGAATAATAAGCATAGCATCAGAACAGACAGGCGGAACTATATTGAAGCACTGGCAAAAGAAGCAGAAGAAGGAGTCATTCAGAATAGTATCAAATACCTATACTCAGTCATCAAAACGTTATCTGAAAAAATTGACATTTCAAAGAGCCCACTAAAGGACAAAATGGTGACATGATAATAGATAAAGAAGGACAAAAGAAGAGATAGATTGAACATTTTCAGGAAATTCTTAACAGACCTACTCCTGCAAACCCAGAGATACCACCAGCTGCAAGAGACCTACCTATCAAGTGTAGTGCACCCACTAAGGAAGAGATTCTCAGCGCAATCAAGCAATTGAAGAATGGCAAATCTGCAGGACCTAAAAGCATCCCAGTTGAAGCACTAAGGGCAGACATTGATACCAGTGTATAGTTACTCTACACTCTCTTCTGCAAGATATTGGAAAATAATAAGTCACAAGAGTGGAAGGAGGACTACTTTATCAAACTCCCAATGAAAGGTGATCTGAGTTCTTGCTCCAACTAACGAGAGGTAACACAAATGTTCATTCCAGAAAAAGTGTTTAACCGCATTTCGCTAAGCTGAATGAAAGATGCTGTAGATCCACATCCACATCTCTGTGACCAACAAAGCCGGCTATCGAAAGGAGAGATCATGCAAAGATCAGATAGCAACATTACGCAAAATTTTGGAACATTCCATTGAATGGAACTCCCCTCTTTATGTCAGTTTTATAGACTATGAGAAAGCGTTTGACAGCGTGGACAAACAGACACTCTGGAGACTTTTGAGACATTATGGAGTGCCTGAAAAAATTAAAAATATCATCAAGAAGTCATATGAGGGGATGACTTGTAGGATAGTGCATGGCAAAAAAAATGACAGATGCATTTGAAGTAAAAACAGGCAAGTCTGTTTACTCCCCCCCCCCTTTCTTGTTTCTACTTGCCATAGATTGGGTCATGAAGATAGCAACAGGTCAGAAGCTGAACGGTACACAGTGGACACTGTGGAAACAGCTAGATGACCTTGACTTTGCAGATGACTTGGCTCTTTTTTCTCACACATAACATCATATGCAGGAAAAGATAGTTGTGGTTGCGGACAATTCAGCTAGAATGGGACATACCATAACCAGAGGGAAGATCAAGCTGTTCAAGATAAAGGCAATCAACAATATACCCATTAAAGTCCAAGGTGAAGCGCTAGAAGAGGTGGAGAGCTTTACCTATCTCAGCAGTAATCTAGATCACCATGAAGGAACAGATTAAGATGTCAGAACCCACATTGGTGAAGCTTGAGCAGCCTTCCATCAGCTGAAGAACATCTGGTAATCTAAGGAAATAAGCACTAGCAATAAGATCATGCTCTTTAACACCATTGTTAGGCCGATAATACTTTATGGAGCAGAGACATGGAAAACCACCATCACTACCATAAAAAAATCAAGGTATTTATCAACACCTGTCTGGGGAAGATTCTTATGGTCAACTGGCCAGACAAGATCTCGAATGAGGAACTGTGGAAAGAACAAAGCAGCAGCCCAATGAAGTAGATATCCTTCAGAGATGCTGGAGATGTATAGGTCACACCCTTTGCAAGCCTGCATCAAACATAACAAGGCAAGCCCTAACATAGAACCCAAAAGGAAAGAAAAAGAGGGACTGCCTATGAATACATATCGCAGCATTTTGGAAGCAGATGCCAAGCAGATGTGCGAGACGTGGGGACAGTTGCAGAGACTTGCCCAGAACCGAGATGCCTGGAGAAAGCTGGTTGCTGGCCTATGCTCCAGAAGGGACCAAAGGCAGAAATAAAGGTGATGAGCTGTTCAAGCTTAAAAGTCAACAGTCCCATACGAAAACGAAAAATAAAATGGTCATAACACAGCTTCTCTATGCCTTACTTGCATACACTGAACATGATGACCAGCTTGCAATCAACAAATTTGCGTACAGTGCCACTTTTTTTTGGTTAAGCTATAAACCTCAGTAAAATAGAAGTCATGTTCCAGAAGTAACCGAATAAAATGTACTCAGATCCCCCCCCCAAAAAAAAAAAATCACGCCGAATAGACTTCCCTTAACACATTAGACAACTTTACATATCTGGAAAGCATAGTATTAAATGACGCATTTTTTAAAGGGAGGTTGATAAGCATCTGATCAGGGTTAGTTATGCATTTAGGATGCCTCGAAGCAAGAGTGTGGCAAAAAAAAAAATTGCTCAGCCTAACTACACAAAGTAGTGTCTATCAAGCAGTGATTAGCTCAACCCCTCTTTGTGAATCTGAGACATGGATACTTTATAGACAGCAACTAATACTTCTTGAACGCGTTCACCTAAGATGTTTGCAAACCATCATGAACTGCACTATAAAACAGCGATGTTTTTGCTAATGCCTTTATAACTTCTTATAGTCCGACAGTCATGCTGGGCAGGGCACGTATAACATATGAGGGACAAACTACTTATGCCAAAGGCAATCTTTTTTAGTGAGTTGAAAGGTGGTCGGCAAAAATGAGTGATTTTACTTTGCTACAAAATGCATATTTTACCCCAAATCACTTCATTTTTCATAAAAAAAAAGCCATCATGATTATAATTATTGAAAAATTAAAAGTATGTATGTAACATTTGAGAAGTTAAACTTTAAATACTTCCTTCCAAGCTAATAATCGGTCAATAGTTTTAATCTAACGATGCAATGTAAAATGTCACAATGTAAGCTCTGGTTTTTCTATACTTTTGAGTGACTTAAGAAACTTTCTATTTTAATCACCATGAACAATTACATTTAGAACTAACAGTACACAAAAAGAACTCTTCCGATTGGCAGTCTTTACCCCATTGCTCATTTTCATCATTACAAAAATAATCTCAACATGGTTTTGGGCATATATCCTTCTTTAAGAAACTATTCAACCAAATGAAGCTCAGTCACCTTATACTATTTTTTATTTTACTACTACAGTAGAAATTGTCAAAATTTGGCAATTTCTAGCTGTAAATGTTCTGTTTAAAACTAATGCAAGATGTGAAAAATTGACATGAAATTTAAAAATTTGAATGACCTTTTATAGTTATATACATATATGCAGGGCCGCTGCTACCTTTTGTGCAATGTGTGCACACAAGCGACTGAGTGTAGGAGGAGGACCAATTCCTATGCCAAGGTTCCTTTTTTTTTAAATGTTTTATTTAATAGAAAAAAAAGATTCTGAAAAAATTCTAATGATTTCATTATCATTTTAAACTTGAGGAAGAGGGGGATGATTTTCTTACAATAAGAAGTTATTTTGGAGACTTTATAAACTCATTTCTATCCTTGAATTTTTGAGAGGTGTTTGTGATGTTTGTTATGAGTCGAATAGCCCACACTGTAAGTAGATCTAGTAAATAAACATTAAATTTTAGAAAGATTTTCATTTTTTTTAAATGGCTGTTAGTTGACAGTAGAATATTTTTGACCAAGTATAAGAGTCTAGATGTAGATCTACATTAAGTTCATTTGTGTTCTAGTTTAAAATACAGTTTTGATAAATATCTTCTTTTTGTAGTATAATTATCTTTTTATCTTATATCATACAGACATTACTTCAAAAGAGAAGATTATAAGATGATCACGTTCTATGCATCATGCATTAAGTCATGCATATTAACCAATGACCTAAATTCTGCCAAGTCACTGATTTTTCTGGCTAGCTAAGGCAACCCATTCCATGCTCTAATAGCGCTAGAGAAGAAAGAGCATTTGTACACATTTGTCCTAGCATATGGAACAGAGAATGTGCCTTTATCTTTGTGTCTTACTGAGAATTTTATTAAATTGTGTATTTGCATTTTAAGATTATAGTTCAGTGTTTTATGTAAAAAAGCTAGTTTACTTTTAAGTCTATTATCCTGAAGGATTTCTAAATTTAGTGATTTTACTAAAGGTGTTACTCTAGTCAAATGTGAATATTCGTTTGTTATGAATCTCACTGCTCTAATTTGTGTCTGTTCCAGTTTCATAATGTTTTCTTGAGTTAAGGGGTCCCAAACAGAGGATGCATATTCTATTATTGGCCTAACCAAAGTTAAATAACATTTTAGTTTTATGTTCTTATTTGATTTATAGAAATTTCTTTTAATAAACCCTAATGCTTTGTTAGATTTTTTGATAGTTTCATCAATATGGGGATTCCATGACAGTTTTTCATGTATTATAACACCTAGGTATTTGCGTTTTTTGTCTGTGTTACTGGTTCACAATGAATAAGATAAGTGGAATTAATTTGTTTTAGTTTTTTGTTTCTTACTCTTAATAACTAATTTTATTTTTCTTCGGGTGGAATGAAATGCTCCAATTTAATTCCCATTTCTGTAATTCATCTATATCTCTTTGTAAAATTTCTGTATCCTGTGTTGCTTTTATTGTTCTGTATATTAAGCAATCATCTGCAAATAATCTGACTTTTGTTCCTGATTTAATGCAATTTGGTAAATCATTTATGTAAAAAATAGTAGTCGATCTACTGTTATTGGTGTTGATTTAGAGTCTGTTATTATTACAGTTTGTTCTCTCCCTATCAGAAAATCTTTAATCCACTGATGCAATGGACAATGGACAATCAATGCCAAAATATTTTAATTTTTAAGCAAAACTATGGTGGTGAACTTAGTCAAAAGCCTTGAAAAAATCTAGTAAGATAGCATCTATTTGCTCACTATTATCTAAATCTTTTGAAAAATCATCAATTAGTCCTATTAGTTGTGTTTCACTTGATCTATATTTCCAAATGGCATGTTGGTTTGGAGTAAGGACAATATGTTTGTCTAAGTGATTTATGATGTTGATACATAGGCCCTGTTAGGTGTTCTAGGATTTTACATGTGATGCTGGTATGTGATACTGGTCTGTAGTTTCCTGGGTCTGTTTTTTTTGTTTTTTTTAAATTAGGGCGTGACATTAGCTTCTTTCAGGTCCCTTGGTACTCTGCCTTGGTTAAAAGATGCCTGAAAAAGTATTTTGAACACTGATGCTAGCTCATTGCTTCGTTCTTAGAGTAATCTAGCTTAAATACCATCAGGTGCAGAAGCTTTATTCGGTTTGATGTTGGCTAATAGTTTTTGGATTCCCTTTTTTTTTGTACTTCTCTATCTCTTATGTTGTCTACTTGGTTCAAATGAAATAAGATATCTTTGTCTCCTGGGGCTTAGAATCCTGATGCAAAGTATTTATTTAGGATGTTAGCTTTAGTTTCATTATTCATTAGTTAAAACAGTATCTGTTTCATAAATATTTAATATAAGAACTAGATAATATTTAATTATATTAAACTATATTTAAATTTCTTTAAGTGTTTTATTTTAAAATGTTTTTAGTATTGGATTATTATTACTATTATTCTGTTTTGTTTTATTGATCATCTTTATTTTTAATGCTGTGCTTCTCTAATTTTAAGCCTATTGAGGGGTGGGGGAAGGTAGGTACTTCTAAGAGGGGAAAGGCACAATATTCTGACATAGAGGGGTGTTATAATATTTGTGTGTTTCCTAGATCATAGTAAGAAGAGTTAAGACAATGGATTGGTGGTTATGCATAAGCATAATTTAAAAGTGAAACAGCAGACTATCTCAAGACATGAAACAATAAAAATGTTTAGTTTAAATATCAATTTATTTCATTACCATTTGATCTATATTTCATCTCAAGCTAAATTTGTGAATATTGTAATAACAGTTATATTGATTTTTTGTTCACACTAGAAGTTTGTTCAAGTTATTTAAACTTTATTTATTAAAAATATAAATGCTTACATCTGTTCAGTTGTACTAGCTGTTTAGAGTGACAAGGCCACCACCAACCAACAACAAGGGGAGGTGGCATTGAGAAAATGTTTTATTTTCAGTGTAATTTATCTGAATATTAGAAAAATTACATTATAACTAATGTTTTGAAAATGAAAATATATTAGGTTGGAGACATCATTTCATCTTCTAGAAAAACCATTTCAAAACATTTTCAATTGTGTTTTTCTTCTAGATTTGTTTTTCTTAATTTCTTCCAACCATTGCACTTCATTATGGTGATGACTAACAAAGATCACATCCATTACAAATGCTCGTGCACAATATGTTGGCCTACCAAGAATGTCCCTTGCTTAATACTATTGAATTTTCATATTTAGGATTAATATGGCCATTAACTGTTTTTTTTTTTTAGGAAATATTCTGAAATAAATCACATAACTATTACCTTTTATAAATATTATCAATTCTTACAATTAGAAAAAGACATTGTAGATACCAGGAAAAAGAATTTGTGAAATTAAAAACACTAGAATACGCTTTGCACAGGGACTTAAAAATTATTTATACAACACAATTTCAGAAGAAAAAAAAACTCGTTTAAATGAAATTTATAACTTAAATTTGGATTCCATACATAGTATTAAATAAATATAACAAATAATCATGTTATTAAAAAGACTAATTATCTTTTCTTTTTCATTACTTTCTTTTAAAAAAATGCAAAGTTAAAATTGTAATGAAACATCTTAAAGGGAATAGGATACAAAAATAATGGCATTATCAAAGGAAAAAAGAAATAGTCTACAAAAATGGATTTAAATCAAAGAGCATTTTAAGTACAGTGTTGAACTTAGTCTAAATGAATTTTTATTACTGAAGGAAGCTATCGCACTTTAAAAAAAACACAGAGGTGGCAACAATCAAAGCAGAGACCCTGCATTTATATAACAAGCTATAGATGCTTACTAATTGTCTCAGAGGAAAGTGTTGTGGATTCTCCTCTAGGATATGAGGCGACACATGTAGGAGTTGCACCTGTTCAAAATAAATAACAAATAACAAATGTAATTTAGTACCTTAAGAAATAAAAATAGTAATTTTAAAGCAAAATTTTTTTTTCATTAAATGCTAATGCTAATTTCATTTGTTGTTTTAAACACATAGTTTACTATACGCTTAAGCTTTTTATTAAGCAAAAGTCTATTTATCATTTTGGCCTTTCAATTTTATTTTTATTAAGGCTTTAATACCCCACAAATTAGAACCAAATTATTAAGGCTTTCAATCTCCACATATTAGGACTGAAATATTACATTTTTTTTTATTTTTCACACAAGAGAGAAACTAAAAAATTTAAATTAATAATTACTACTGCTGCAAAAATAAGACAAAAAAATATAATAAAAAAAAATGAAAAATTGTAATATAAAGATATATATTAGTAATGGATGAATATTCATAAAATGTTTTAAAGCTAGAAACAATTCAGCTTCTGGTTAAAAATAATTGATCAAAAAAAAAACTCTTATCATTAAGATAAAAAATATATTTTTCAATAACTACTGCAGTACAAATTGTTAATATTGAACAACTTCTGTTTTAAACTTATGTAAGATTTAAATAATTGTCATAAAAAAGAACAAACTAAATAAACTGCAATAATTCTATTCTTTTATGACACAACTTATAGATGCTTACCCAACGACTGTGAGGAAAGAATGGTCTCTTCTCTTGGCACTGACGAGACACTTGTAGGAGTGGCACCTGTTAAAAAAAATCACAAATGTAATTAAGTAACTTATGTAATAAAAAGTGTAATTTTGAGGCAAAATTTTTATTTTTATTAAATACTATCAGTTTCATTTGTTGTTTTGAACATATAGTTTACAGATATGTTTATCAAACACTTAACCTTTTTTATAAGAAATATTTCCATTATCAATTTGGCCTTGCATTTTTATTTGTATTAAATCTTTAAATTTTCAAACATTTTAGGGCCCAATAATTAAATTTTCATTGAATGTAATTGCTAACAACTTACTATTAAAAAATGTTTGTTTTACATGTTTTGGATGTTCTTCCAGAGGTAAAGAAATAGAGAACAATAATAAATCCAAACAACAGTACAGTGCGCAAACCACAAAACCAGGCAGCCATCCTACGTTTAAACACTTAGTTTGTTTTATTTTTTCCATGATTTTGAAATAAGTTATAGATGCTTACTCCACATACTAGAACCAAATTATTACATTTTTATTTTATTGTATAAAATATAATTAGTCTGGCATTCAAATTACTTTACAAACCAAGATTTCAATTTTCAGGATTTTAAGGGTGCTCAATTCTTATTCATCATTAATGTGTATCTGATAATAATTAAGAAAAAGTGATTTGTTTGAAGTTTTGGCCATATCACACCATCTTTAACAATTAAAAATAAAATAAGATAATACTTAAAACATTTGTAACAAATGTTGGAAATTGGGAAAAGGTCCATAATAACAAAAATTAGGTAAACAAGAGAGAAACTAAAAAAGTTAAATTAATAAAGGCTACTGCTGCAAAAATGAGACAAAAAGATATAGTTAAAAACATAAAAAAATGTTATGGAAAGATATATATTAGTAATGGATGAATATTCTTAAAATGTTTCAAAGCTAGAAACAATTCAGCTTCTTGTTAAAAATAATTGATCAAAAGAAAAAACTCTTATCATTAAGATAAAAAATATATTTTTTAGTTAACTACTGCAGTACAAAATGTTAATATTGAACAACTTCTGTTTTAAACTTATGTAAGATTTAAATAATTGACATGAAATAGAACAAACTAAATAAACTGCAATAATTCTATTCTTTTATGACACAACTTATAGATGCTTACCCAACGATTGTGAGAAAAGAATGGTCTCTTCTCTTGGCACTGACGAGACACTTGTAGGAGTGGCACCTGTTAAAAAAAATCACAAATGTAATTAAGTAACTTATGTAATAAATAGTGTGATTTTGAGGCAAAATTTCTATTTTTATTAAATATTATCAATTTCATTTGTTATTTTGAACAATTAGTTTACAGATATGTTTATCAAACACTTAACCTTTTTTATAAGAAATATTTCTATAATTAATTTGGCCTTGAAATTTTATTTGTATTAAATCTTCAAATTTACACATTTTAGGGCATAATAATTTAATTTTCATTGTAATATAATTGAAAACAACTTACTATTAAAAATGTTTGTTTTATATGTTTTGGATGTTCTTTCAGAGTTGAAGATAATTTACTTCCTAGTCCAAACCTCTCACAGGACAACAGGGGAATGGAGCGGGCAGGGTTAGAACCAGGGAACAATAATAAATCCAAACGACAGTACAGTGCGCAAACCGCACAACCAGGCAGCCATCCTATGTTTAAACATTTAGTTGTTTTTTTTTTCCATTATTTTTAAACAAGTTATAGATGCTTACCAAATGTCTTTCTTGGAGCTGAGTAGACACTAGTAGGAGTGGCACCTTTTACAAAAAAATCTCAAATGTAATTAAGTAGCTTATGTAATAAAAAGTGTAATTTTGAGGCAAAATTTTTATATTCATTAAATACTGTGAATTAATTTTTTTGTTTTGAACACATTGTTTACAGATATGTTTATCATTCACATTAGCTTTTTCTTAAGGAAACGTCCCATTGTCAATTTGGTTTTGCAATTTTATTTTTATTAAGGCTTTCATACTCCACATATTAGAACCAAATTATTACATTTTTATTTTATTGTATAAAATATAATTAGTCTGGCATTCAAATTACTTTACAAACCAAGATTTCAATTTTCAGGATTTTAAGTGTGCTCTAAGTCCTATTCATTGTTAATGGGTACCTGACAATAGTTAATGAAAAGTGAATTGTTTGAAGTTTTAGCTATATCACACCATCATTAACAATTAAAAACAGAATAAGATAATACTTAAAACATTTGTAACAAATGTTGGAAATTGGGAAAAGGTCCATAATAACAAAAATTAGGTAAACAAGAGAGAAACTAAAAAAGTTAAATTAATAAAGGCTACTGCTGCAAAAATGAGACAAAAAGATATAGTTAAAAACATGAAAAATTGTTATGGAAAGATATATATTAGTAATGGATGAATATTCTTAAAATGTTTGAAAGCTAGAAATAATTCAGCTTCTTGTTAAAAATAATTGATCAAAAGAAAAAACTCTTATCATTAAGATAAAAAATATATTTTTTAGTTAACTACTGCAGTACAAAATGTTAATATTGAACATTTCTGTTTTAAACTTATGTAAGATTTAAATAATTGACATAAAAAAGAACAAACTAAATAAACTGCAATAATTCTATTCTTTTATGACACAACTTATAGATGCTTACCCAACGACTGTGAGGAAAGAATGGTCTCTTCTCTTGGCACTGACGAGACACTTGTAGGAGTGGCACCTGTTAAAAAAAATCACAAATGTAATTAAGTAACTTATGTAATAAAAAGTGTAATTTTGAGGCAAAATTTTTATTTTTATTAAATACTATCAGTTTCATTTGTTGTTTTGAACATATAGTTTACAGATATGTTTATCAAACACTTAACCTTTTTTATAAGAAATATTTCCATTATCAATTTGGCCTTGCATTTTTATTTGTATTAAATCTTTAAATTTTCAAACATTTTAGGGCCCAATAATTAAATTTTCATTGAATGTAATTGCTAACAACTTACTATTAAAAAATGTTTGTTTTACATGTTTTGGATGTTCTTCCAGAGGTAAAGAAATAGAGAACAATAATAAATCCAAACAACAGTACAGTGCGCAAACCACAAAACCAGGCAGCCATCCTACGTTTAAACACTTAGTTTGTTTTATTTTTTCCATGATTTTGAAATAAGTTATAGATGCTTACTCCACATACTAGAACCAAATTATTACATTTTTATTTTATTGTATAAAATATAATTAGTCTGGCATTCAAATTACTTTACAAACCAAGATTTCAATTTTCAGGATTTTAAGGGTGCTCAATTCTTATTCATCATTAATGTGTATCTGATAATAATTAAGAAAAAGTGATTTGTTTGAAGTTTTGGCCATATCACACCATCTTTAACAATTAAAAATAAAATAAGATAATACTTAAAACATTTGTAACAAATGTTGGAAATTGGGAAAAGGTCCATAATAACAAAAATTAGGTAAACAAGAGAGAAACTAAAAAAGTTAAATTAATAAAGGCTACTGCTGCAAAAATGAGACAAAAAGATATAGTTAAAAACATAAAAAAATGTTATGGAAAGATATATATTAGTAATGGATGAATATTCTTAAAATGTTTCAAAGCTAGAAACAATTCAGCTTCTTGTTAAAAATAATTGATCAAAAGAAAAAACTCTTATCATTAAGATAAAAAATATATTTTTTAGTTAACTACTGCAGTACAAAATGTTAATATTGAACAGCTTCTGTTTTAAACTTATGTAAGATTTAAATAATTGACATGAAATAGAACAAACTAAATAAACTGCAATAATTCTATTCTTTTATGACACAACTTATAGATGCTTACCCAACGATTGTGAGGAAAGAATGGTCTCTTCTCTTGGCACTGACGAGACACTTGTAGGAGTGGCACCTGTTAAAAAAAATCACAAATGTAATTAAATAACTTATGTAATAAATAGTGTGATTTTGAGGCAAAATTTCTATTTTTATTAAATATTATCAATTTCATTTGTTATTTTGAACAATTAGTTTACAGATATGTTTATCAAACACTTAACCTTTTTTATAAGAAATATTTCTATAATTAATTTGGCCTTGAAATTTTATTTGTATTAAATCTTCAAATTTACACATTTTAGGGCATAATAATTTAATTTTCATTGTAATATAATTGAAAACAACTTACTATTAAAAATGTTTGTTTTATATGTTTTGGATGTTCTTTCAGAGTTGAAGATAATTTACTTCCTAGTCCAAACCTCTCACAGGACAACAGGGGAATGGAGCGGGCAGGGTTAGAACCAAGGAACAATAATAAATCCAAACGACAGTACAGTGCGCAAACCGCACAACCAGGCAGCCATCCTATGTTTAAACATTTAGTTGTTTTTTTTTTATTATTTTTAAACAAGTTATAGATGCTTACCAAATGTCTTTCTTGGAGCTGAGTAGACACTAGTAGGAGTGGCACCTTTTAAAAAAAAATCTCAAATGTAATTAAGTAACTTATGTAATAAAAAGTGTAATTTTGAGGCAAAATTTTTATATTCATTAAATACTGTGAATTAATTTTTTTGTTTTGAACACATTGTTTACAGATATGTTTATCATTCACATTAGCTTTTTCTTAAGGAAACGTCCCATTGTCAATTTGGTTTTGCAATTTTATTTTTATTAAGGCTTTCATACTCCACATATTAGAACCAAATTATTACATTTTTATTTTATTGTATAAAATATAATTAGTCTGGCATTCAAATTACTTTACAAACCAAGATTTCAATTTTCAGGATTTTAAGTGTGCTCTAAGTCCTATTCATTGTTAATGGGTACCTGACAATAGTTAAGGAAAAGTGATTTGTTTGAAGTTTTAGCTATATCACACCATCTTTAACAATTAAAAACAGAATAAGATAATACTTAAAACATCTGCAACAAATGTTGGAAATTGGGAAAAGGTCCATAATAACAAAAATTAGGTAAACAAGAGAGAAACTAAAAAAGTTAAATTAATAAAGGCTACTGCTGCAAAAATGAGACAAAAAGATATAGTTAAAAACATGAAAAATTGTTATGGAAAGATATATATTAGTAATGGATGAATATTCTTAAAATTTTTTTAAATCTAGAAACAATTCAGCTTCTTGTTAAAAATAATTGATCAAAAGAAAAAACTCTTATCATTAAGATAAAAAATATATTTTTTAGTTAACTACTGCAGTACAAAATGTTAATATTGAACAACTTCTGTTTTAAACTTATGTAAGATTTAAATAATTGACATGAAATAGAACAAACTAAATAAACTGCAATAATTCTATTCTTTTATGACACAACTTATAGATGATTACCCAACGACTGTGAGGAAAGAATGGTCTCTTCTCTTGGCACTGACGAGACACTTGTAGGAGTGGCACCTGTTGAAAAAAATCACAAATGTAATTAAGTAACTTATGTAATAAATAGTGTGATTTTGAGGCAAAATTTCTATTTTTATTAAATATTATCAATTTCATTTGTTATTTTGAACAATTAGTTTACAGATATGTTTATCAAACACTTAACCTTTTTTATAAGAAATATTTCTATAATTAATTTGGCCTTGAAATTTTATTTGTATTAAATCTTCAAATTTACACATTTTAGGGCATAATAATTTAATTTTCATTGTAATATAATTGAAAACAACTTACTATTAAAAATGTTTGTTTTATATGTTTTGGATGTTCTTTCAGAGTTGAAGATAATTTACTTCCTAGTTCAAACCTCTCACAGGACAACAGGGGAATGGAGCGGGCAGGGTTAGAACCATGGAACAATAATAAATCCAAACGACAGTACAGTGCGCAAACCGCACAACCAGGCAGCCATCCTATGTTTAAACATTTAGTTGTTTTTTTTTCCATTATTTTTAAACAAGTTATAGATGCTTACCAAATGTCTTTCTTGGAGCTGAGTAGACACTAGTAGGAGTGGCACCTTTTAAAAAAAAATCTCAAATGTAATTAAGTAACTTATGTAATAAAAAGTGTAATTTTGAGGCAAAATTTTTATATTCATTAAATACTGTGAATTAATTTTTTTGTTTTGAACACATTGTTTACAGATATGTTTATCATTCACATTAGCTTTTTCTTAAGGAAACGTCCCATTGTCAATTTGGTTTTGCAATTTTATTTTTATTAAGGCTTTCATACTCCACATATTAGAACCAAATTATTATTTATTTTTTTTATTGTATAAAATATAATTAGTCTGGCATTCAAATTACTTTACAAACCAAGATTTCAATTTTCAGGATTTTAAGTGTGCTCTAAGTCCTATTCTTTGTTAATGGGTACCTGATAATAGTTAAGGAAAAGTGATTTGTTTGAAGTTTTAGCTATATCACACCATCATTAAAAATTAAAAACAGAATGAGATAATACTTAAAACATCTGCAACAAATTTTGAAAATTGGCTAATGGTCCATAGTAAACAATTTAGGTAAACAGAAGAGAAACTAAAAATGTTAAATTAATAAAGGCTACTTCTGCAAAATTGAGACAAAAAATATAGTTAAAAACTTGAAAAATTGTGATGGAAATGTTTGTTTTGTTTGTAAAATGATTTACATGTTTCGGATGTTCCTTCAGAGTTGAAGATAGTTTACTTCCTAGTTCAAACCTCTTGCAGGACGACGGGGGATGGGAGCGGGCAGGATTGGAACTGTCGACCATCGATAAATCTGAACGACAGTCCAGCAAGCAAACCGCACGACCAGGCAGCCATTGTTTTGTTTGGAAAGTTATATATTAGTAATGGATGAATATTCTCAAAATGTTTTAAAGCTGGAAACAATTCAGCTTCTGGTTAAAAATAATTGATCAAAAATAAAACTGTTATCATTAAGATATAAAATATATTTTTTAGTTAACTACACCACTAGAAATTGTTATTATTGAACAACTTTTGTTTTTAACTTATGCAACATGTAAATAATTGACATGAAATAGAACAAACTAAATAAACTGCAAAATTTTTTTTCATTTATGACACAACTTATAGATGCTTACCCAACGGCTGTGAGGAAAGAATGGTCTCTTCTCTTGGCACTGAGGAGACACTTTTAGGAGTGGCACCTGCTAAAAATAAAATTACAAATGTAATTAAGTAACTCATGTAATAAAAAGTGTAATTTTGAGGCAAAATTTTTATTTTTTTTAAATACTATCAATTTTATTTGTTGTTTTGAACACGTAGTTTACAGATATGTTTATTAAACACTTAACCTTTTTTATAAGAAATATTTCTATTATCAATTAGGCCTTGCAATTTTATTTGTATTCAATCTTTAATATTACACATTTTATGGCCCAATAATTTAATTTTCATTGTAATTTAATTGCAAACAACTTAATATTAAAAAATATTTATTAAAACTTTTGGTTGGCCATTAATGTTTACTTGAGGTGCAGTATTTGTGTTCTGAACGTGTATCTTAGTCTTGCTTTGACTAATATTTAAGCCGAACTTTTAGCAAGCAACAGATAGTTTGTCAACCAGGGACTAAAGCTGAATATCAGAATCAGCTATAATAGCTGTATCATCAGCATACAGGAGTTCCCTGATAAGTATCTTCCTAACCTTGGTTTTTGCCCGTAGCCTTGATACATTAAATAGTTTTCCAGAGGATCTTAAATGGAGAAATACACCTTCGTTGATGTCGTTGTATGCATAATGCAGTAGACAGGAGAAGACTTTGCTAAACATAGTAGGTGCGACTAAACACCCTGCTTGACACCACTGCTAATCTAAAAAAAGGTGCTGATTGTACTCGTTTTCTCGTGAAAGCACTCAAGGAAATTAAGCAGTTTGGGAGGGTAACCAATTTTCCTTAGGAAAGGCCACTTCTGCTGACCATTAAATGTCAGATCAACAAAAACGATGCAAAGAGGTCTGTCTCTCTTTCTCTGAATTTTTCCTGCAGTAGTCGTAGAGAGGATATCATGTAAAGTGGATCTATCATTCCTAAATCCACACTAAGACTAACTTCCTGATTGGATAGTGCCACTCTAGCAAAGATTTAGCCAACTATGGTGAGCAGAGAGATAGCCCTATAATTGTTGCAGTGACTCCGATCCCCTTTGTTCTTGTATTATTGTGATTATAGTTGCGTCACACATGTCTTGTGGGATATGGCCTGCTACCCAGCAGCGGCATAGGAGATTATAGAGTTCAAGGAGCAGGAGTGATTCGTTGACGTTAATTTCTTCCTCTTGGATGCCATCACTCCCTGGAGATTTTCTATTTTTCATGCAGTTTATTGCTTTATGATTATAGATGTAAATTATGTTTAAATTGTTTTATACATTTAAATCTAAATCTAGATCCATATCTGGCCTCTATTTAGTCTAATTTAGATTATTGTCAAGTGTATAAAAATGATATATCAAACTGCGCGCTATAAAAGTTTTTTTTTTCTAGCTTACAACTAAAACTAAGTTTGTATTAAAATTACTTATTGAAAACAACTTTTGAATCAGTATTCCATTCAATGAGTTAGTTAATAAATGGAAATGGAAAATATAGTTTACAATGACCAATTGAAACATTAACTATTGTGACCTTAGATGCAATTTTTTGTACCAATGCGCGAATCTATGAACGAAGCTTGAGATATAATTGAAGAATTCCATGACCTTTAAAAAAAAACTGACCTGCCCTGAAGTTTTTCATTTAAAAGTGGTGTATTTTTTTTTTTAAGTTGCTTACATATATAATTTTTAAAAGTAAATGTTTCAATTTCGGAAAAGAAAAAAGTAGCCGATACATCAGAACTTTGAATGACAGACCACACCAAACTAATAGCGTCTGTTTTCCTTCTGGGACAGCAAAAAATCAGTCACAGTGAGGTTTGATCCCCCTCACAGGGCTACGCCCATGAAATGATTTTGCTGGACGGTTCTGTATAATTCCGGATAGTAGTTATTTCTGCTAGATTGTAATTATTTTTAAATTTTCAGGAACAACCTGAAATAGGAAAATTTCTAAGGATTAAAAGCGTTTAATTTTTTTTAAAATTAGAAACATAATCTATATCTAGATTCTTGATTAACTAGATCTATTTATGCATTTGCAAATTATAAAGATTATATATAATTTTATGGAGTTTTTTTACCGGGAACGCTGTTTCATCATTTACATTCCACTTTCTATATGCTAGGAAAAATGTTTACAAATGCCCTATTTCACTAGAGCTTTTAGAGAATGGAATGGGTTGCCTAAGCCAGACAGAAAAACTAATTTAAGTCTTTTGTTAACATGCATGATTAGATTAACCTAGGAACACGAGTATGACGTAATGATCTTTTTTAAATTAATGTCTGTATTTTTATAAGATAAGAAGAAGATAAGGCTAGATGAACGCATTATCTTAAGTCTTTTTTAACTAATAATAATATTATTATTATTTTGTAGTAACTAAAGGCTTCCTAATTAATATAGGTTATAGCCTAGGTCATTTTGGTCATGTTCCTTCATATACAATTTTTACAAAATGATAAGTTTACGACAAATTTAAATGTAACTTTTCTTGCTAAGAGTAGACTTACCTTCTATGGATAATTTTTCACTGAAAAGAGTTTCATCTTTTAACTGAATTGTGCACAGGTATGAGTCGATTTGAGATTCAACGATCTTATCAATGAGGATAAAAATGCTTCTTTCTTCTTTCCGGTAATCATAAGAAAATCTGCTGAAAAAATTTCCCCTAGCTGAACAGCTAACTGAACTTTTCAAAAAACATTCAGAAAATAGATCGTCGTCTTTGTAGAAAGAAGCGCTTATGGGTTCTTCATTTCCTTCAATTGTCCAAGAACACTTAAGGAAAGCAGTAGTATCATTTTTGTTGCGTTGTAGTAAAGAAAATTTGATGAAAAGTTGTTCGACTCTAACAAAAAATGATGCAACTGAAAAAAAAAAAAAAGAAAATTCAATAGTGAATGTATTTATTTATGTTTTAATTTGATTTGATTTTCATTTTAGGAACATCGGCACAATTTAGGACATGTCATGCCTGTACTCCCTCAAGAACCACTCTCTCTCCACATAACAAGGGCCAAATTCCACACAGTTAAATCATTAAAATCAAGGTCTATTAACAGTTAAAAAAGTAAAGGTAGTAAAAATTTAATAATTTGGTAAAAATTTAATGTAAATAGTACATGTTCACAAACTCATAAATCAGATCTTCGCAGACAACCCAACTTCCCGGACAAAGCCCAGTACCTTCCCAGGGTCGACATTATCAAATAGTGCTTTTAAATTAGTGGCTCTAAAATATTTCTCCCTGACATCCTGGTATCTGGGGCAATCAACGAGGATATGTTCCACGGTGAGGCGAGAGTTACAGTACTCCTCTCTCTTCAGCACAAAAGAGTGCGTGATGTAGGTGTGGCCAATCCTAAGTATGGACATTGTCGTGCTACCACGCCTTGTCAGACCCTTAGATGTGGGCCGCCACCTGACATCCGCCACAATCTGCCTGAGTTTACTGTGAGTCTCAGCCTCCCATCGGTTCTGCCACACTCGATAGGTGGCAGAGGCAATACTTTGTCTCAGGTCCGAGCATGATTTAGGGCTCTCTTTGCTTCTCTGTCTGCAGCTTCGTTTCCCTTAATGCCAACATGCGAGGGGACCCAAATGAAGGTGACATCTCTAAGGTCGGCTGTTATTTGGTCCAACAGCTTCAGGCTCTTATGTACCAATGGAATGTCAGTCTTCATCCGCCCCAAAGCTTGCAATGCAGATTTGGAGTCGGAGCAGATTATAAATTTCCTCCTATCTGATGCTTTAACGGCCATAAGTGCAAGCGATATTGCATGTAATTCGGCCGTAAAGATGGAGCAGCCATCGGGGAGTCTACGGAAGATTGTTTTGTTCCGAAAGAAGCAGGCACACTCGACCTTTCCATCCATTTTGGATCCGTCTGTGTAGATGGTGCCACAATCTCCATAGCTCTCCTGCAGTTCCCTAAAGTGGACTTGTAGTATGCTTGGGTCTGTATTTTCTTTTTTGAAATTAAGGATGGATAAATTTAATTTGGGTTTATTCATTAGCCAAGGAGGATTCTGAGGGGTTTCTATTTTAGAGATTTGGTTAATGGGTGGGGTTAAATTTTGGATGGGTTCTCTCATTCGAAGGCCCAACGGCTGTATGACGTTATGCTATCGATTGTATAATTCTACGTCTGTGGGGTTAAATATGGAGTCGAAAGCAGGGTTCGTGGGGTTGGATTTTAGCTTGACTATATACTGCATTGCAAGCTTTTTCATTCTTATATCCATGGGAGTTCTCCAGCCTCCACATGGAGACTTGGGATAGGTGATGTACGAAACGCACCGAGACAGAGACGCAGGGCAGCATTTTGTATTGGTTCCAGTATTTTTAGATAAGACTTCCTTGCTGCTCCATATATTATGGATCCGTAGTCTAGCTTGGATCGAATTAGACTCCGATATAGCAGCAGCAAGGTATCTCTGTCAGCTCCTTAGTCCGTATGGCTAAGTAATCTAAGTATGTTTAATGACTTTTGGCATTTCTTCTTTAGTTCCTTAATGTGGGGGAGAAAATTAAATTTGGAATCTAAGGTTAGGCCTAAAAATTTTGTAGTTTTAACGACAGGGATCTTTTTTTATGTGTATAAATAGTTTAGGGTCTGGGTGGAGTCCCCTTAGATTACAAAAAATGCATACTAACTGTTTTGGAGTCTGAAAATTTAAAACCGTTGTCGTTTGCCCAACCTTGAATTTTGTTTAAACATAACTGTAATTTTCTGTCTAAGGTGTTCATGTTTTTCCCATAAGTAAAAATGACAAAGTCATCAACATACAAAGAGCACTCTATGCCAGGGGACAGCGCATTTATGATGCTATTTATTTTAATGTTGAACAGGGTGACTGACAAAATGCTGCCCTGGGGTACACCCATTTCCTGGTCATGAGTGTCAGAAGCGGAGTTGCCCACTCGAACCTGAAATTTTCGATCTTTCAGGAATTCCCCCGCAAAACGGGGGAGGTGTCCCTTAAGCCCCATAAGCTCCAGGTCACGTAGAATGCCATCTTTCCAGGTTGTGTCATAGGCCTTTTCTATATCGAAGAATACAGCTACTAGATGTTCTCTTCTGAGTAATGCATTTCTAATATAAGCTTCCAGACTTACCAGGTGGTCAGTTGTTGTCCGCCCCTGCCGGAGTCCGCACTGGTAGCTGGAGATCACTTTATTCCTTTCCAGGTACCAGACCAGCCTACTGTTAATCATTCTTTCCATGGTTTTGCAGATGCAGCTTGTTAGTGTTATTGGTCGATAGTTAGCTGGGTCAGAGCCGTCTCTTCCCGGTTTAGGTATCGGTATAACTGTGGCTTTCCTCCAGCTGTTTGGGAAAGCGCCTGTTTGCCACACACAGTTATAGACCCCTAGCAGGACTGCCAATGAGGGTTCGGGAAGGTGCTTGAGGAACTGGTAATGGATTTCGTCTTCTCCAGGTGCTGTGTCATGTGACTTGTCCAGCGATTCCCTCAGTTCCTCAAGCGAGAACGGTTTGTTGTAGTCTTCATTGTTCTCTGACCTGAAATCAATGGGGTTTCTTTCCTCCCTGGTTTCTTTCCTCCCTGGTTTTGACTTTTTGTAGTGTGCAATAGATGATTTTTCTGCTATTGAGGATGCAAGGCAGTCAGCTATTTCTCTGGGGGATGTGACAGTTCGTCGTTGGTTTTTCAAATGTCCTATTGCATTTGATTCTTTCCCTTTGATTCGACTTTCTGCCTTCCAAACGTCTCTAGCAGAAGTTTTGGCATCCAGACTGCCGACAAAACGTCTCCAGGAATTCCTTTTGGCTGACCGTATGGTTTGCCTAGCCTTTGCTCTAGCTATCCTGAATAGTTTTAGGTTTTCCTGGGAAGGATTCTTTATAAATGCAGCCAGTCGTTTTTTCCTATCGCCAATAGCACTTTTGCAAGCTGTATCAAACCATGGTTTGCTAGGCCGCTTTGGATTTGCAGAGGTTAAGGGTACAACTTTCCTGGCTATACTTAATAGCTTGCTAGCAAAGGTATCAGCTGGGTTCTGTTCACCGAGGATATTTTCTGTGATATCCTCGGAGCATCTTTTTTGGAATTTTTCCCAATCGGCCTTATTCAGTTTCCACCGTCGTCTCAATGAGGGGAGATTGTTAGTAATGATGATTGGGAAGTGATCACTTCCGCGTAGATCATTGCTAACTGACCATTTAAAGTCGTCCAGGAGTCCGGGGACGCATACAGTGAGGTCAATGCATGTGAGTGATCCAGTTCCTGGGTGCAAGTAGGTCGGTGATGCATTATTAAGTATGCATAAATCATGTTGGAGGAAGATATCCTCCAGCATACGACCTCTTTTGTCGGTATTGTTGGATCCCCACATGGTGTTATGGGCATTGAAATCCCCGAGGATTAAATAAGGCCGGGGGAGTTGTTTCAATAGGTCCTCCATGTCTGTTGGGTTTAATGGAGCGCCTGGTGGTAGATACAGTCTGCAGCAAGTGATAACCTTGTGAAGGGTTATCCTAGCTGCTACGGCCTGTAGTGTGGTCTGTAGTTCTACCCTCTCATGGGGGATGCTACCCTTCACAAGGATACAGACTCCACCTGATGCTCTCTCTGCATCCTCAACATTCTTGCTGTAAGCACTGTAGCTTCGGAAGCTGATGCTATCTTTCAGAAATGTTTCCTGTAAGCAGACAGCTACAGGAGTCTTAGAGTCCATCAGTAGCTGCATTTCCTCATAATTGGCCTTGAGGCCTCTACAATTCCACTGTACAATTCTGGAATCCATGGCTTATTCTAGATGACCTACTTGGAGCTATTTGGCCTTGGGAGGCCCCCGTAGGGGTTTCCCTTTATTCCAGTGACCTTGGTATTTTTATTCTTGGGTTTGGATGGAGAGGAGGATAACTCCCCTTTGGGGGAAGTCTTTCTCTCTTGAGAGGGGAGATTCCTCTGGTTAGAGCAGAGGTTATTTTCTCCTCTCTCACCTCGAACATCCTCTCAGCTTTGATTTCTCCCTTAGGGAGTTGGTCAACCTCTAATTCGGTAGAGGTTGGGGTGTCTGGCTGGGTTCTCTGAGGAGAACCTGTGTCAGACATGATGTCTCCGGGTTTTCCCGGAGTGTTGGTTTTGACATGCTGCTCAGTCTCCATGCTCTCATCAGCGAGCACAGAGAACCTGTTCTTTAGCATGACAACAGGGCTTTCCTTTTTCTTCGGAGGTGTGTTCTTTGGCGGTGTTTTCTTCTGAGTGGAAGAGGAGGGGGTGGTGGGGTCAATGTGTCCGTCTGTGTGGCTATGGATCTTCCTATCTTAGCAACAGCCTGGGCGTAGGTTTTTGTTAAGCCGAATTGGCCCTTGGGTAGGGCCAATACAGACGATTTCGCCTGGCTGAAGGTACATCCATTTCTTAGCTTGTACTCCTGCACGGCAACCTGTTTCCACACAGGGCAGTCCTTGGAGAAGGCTGAGTGGCCAGATTGACAGTTTGGGCATTTGAACTGGGCTGTGCAGCCCTTGTCCTCATGACCCTCTCCAGCACATCTGGCACACACAGTGTTCCTCTTGCAGACTGCCGCGCCGTGTCCATAACCCTGGCACTTGAAGCACCTCACGGGGTTAGGTATGTTGAGCCTCACTGGAACTCGTAGGTATCCTGCCTTCACATACTTTGGCGGTGTCCTAGTTCCGAATGTGATGAGGATAGTGGCGGTTTTGACCTCCTCATCATCCTTGCGCCTGGTAATGCGCCTGGCATGGGTGACTCCTTCAATGCCCTCCACTATTTCCTTCTCGGAACATTCCAGTAGGTCCTTAGAGCTGATTACACCTCTGCTGGTGTTCAGGCTCTTGTGTGGCATGACTTCCACTTGGAGATCACAGAGTCTTCTGCATCTTAAAAGCCCATCAGAGTGTGTCTTGCCATCTATTTCTACAAGAATTTCCATTGATTTGTGTAGCTTAGACACACTCTTGGGCTCTCCTACTACTGACTTGAGTCCCTTATAGATAAGAAAAGGGCTCAGCTTTGTCAGTCTTTTCCCCTCTTCTGTGCACCTGACCACCAAAAATGATGGCCAGGTAGTACAGCTTTTTGTGGCCTCCTCCTATTTTGCCTCAATACGGCGTCTCTTGTCCAGACTTAAATCTCGGGCAAGTAGTTTATTAGGGTTTTTTTTTTGTCCATATATATTCTTGTTAATTCGGCACCTGTGCTCCCCACCCGCCATCTAGTCCAACAAGGGGGCTTGCCATTCGGAAGTCCAGAATGAGTCCGCCAGGGCTACACAGGCGCTATACTCAGTCAGCTGCTGCATCGGACATGAACTTGGAGCCAAAGTATTGTGTTGTGGTGGTTTATCCTCAGATAGCCACCACTCAAACACCAGGCTCTCTTTATCCCCCCTTAACCTTCGCAGTCCACGGCAAACGGACTGGTCTTTGACGTAGTGAGATATTTAGAGATAAGGAGACAGAGTGATGATCAATGAAGGCAGACTTAGGAAAAGAGGAGGCAGACACAATGATAGAAAAGAAGTAGGGCACTTTTGAGCTCCAAAAGTGCTAAGGAAAGAGGAGCGCAGTTTAACGTCATGTCTCGGGACGATGTATGTATGTTGTCGCAGTTATCTATGTAACTGTATAGTAGAATTATTTCTCTAATTGATAGTGCGGCGTTGATCACTATATTGATGACGTCATTACATTATTAATATTTTCTGTGTAGACTAGAGGACTGAGCTTTTGTTGCTTGTCACAACTTCTAGTGACGTAAATTTAGTGTGTGTGTGATTTGCGTCATTTATCGTCTAGTACAGTCTCTCCATTGTTTTGTACGCTGGTACAGATAGAAGTGTGTTGAGAGCTCTGGAATTTCTCCTTGGTTTTTGTTATTGGATAGCCTTAGCATTTGCCTTGGACATTTTCTTGTTGGATTATCTTGACCCCTGTTTAGGGTGAGTTTTATTTTTCATTGTATAGTTTTTCTATTTGAATTCGTTCGTATTTGTAAGTTTATAATTAGACTAGATATAGATGATTAGAAGAATCCTTTCTATTATCTTCTATAGGGTTTTAGCGTCAAGACTAAGTTTTAGTCGTAGTCTCAGTTGAAGACTCTATTTCAAGTATTAGTGTCAAGACTATATGTTAGACTCTGTGTCAAGTCTCAGTGTCAAGACTTGTTTATTCAGTCTCAGTTTTATATTGAGAGTACAACTTTAGGTCTACAGTCTACAGGACTGAGGTCTTTCTCTCAGTTGGTCGTCTGGTGTGCACGTGGATTTGTACATGAGTCTGAGGTTCAAGATTCCAGACTGCGGGTTGCAGTGGTCAGACCTGATGGTGTAGTGTCAACTATGAACTTCTACTTTTTGGAATTGTCGTCAGTGGACAGTACCTGATCTAGAGGCTAGATCTACATATATTACCAGTTGTTGTTTTTGAGATTGAAGGACTATGTGATCCATTGAACTACTTATTATAGTTAAGGTAATATACTATGTGTTTCATAATTATATGAATGTTCTGTATCTAAGGAGACTAACTGGATCATTGTAGATTACATATTATTACATATTGATATTTCATACTATTATTATCAGTCATCATGAATCAGTCATTTGTAAATATATCACAAGAATAAATGTTATTGTTATTTACATCATACACTTAGTTTATTAGTTTATCTACAACTATATGTGTATGATGTGCTTGTCAGGCTGAACTTGAGCCAAAATATTATAAGTTCAGAAAATAATAACAATAATACAAATTGAAATAATATTTAATATTAATAAATATTTGCATTGGAAATATATAATAATAATTTGATAAATACAAGAATACAAGAACCTGACATATGTATGTATGTATGTATGTATGTATGTATGTATGTATGTATGCATGTATGTGTGTGTGTGTGTTTGTGTGTGTGTGTGTGTGTACACAAATAATCTTTTTTTTTTACATTCCCACACTTCATTCTTTCGGAGGACGTTTATTTTACCCTAGAATATGTTCTTCCTGGAGTTAGTAGAAAAATTGTAGACTCCCGCCCTTGCTAGCAAGGGGGTCTGGGGGAGCGCTGTGATCTCTTTGCAGCCAAACACTATTTCCGGTATTGAAAACCAACAAAATGCATATTTTGAGGTATCTACAGTGCATTATCCTGCTATTAAAAGTTTTATTCAAAAAACCTTATGTACTATGCTTACTGCCTTACATCCTCATGCGTCCTCCCGCATCGTTCGGCGCATTTGGTGGTAAGCCTCTTCCACAAAAATATGGCGATGTTAGTGGACAAATTGTAGACTCCCAGCACTATTTCAGGTATTAAAAGCCAACAAAATGCATATTCTGAGGTATCTACAGACAGTCTACAGTTCATTATCCTGTTATTCAAAAGTTTTATTTCAAAAATCTAATGTGCAATTCTTACTGACTTAGACCCTACCGCGCCGTTCGGCTCATTTTGGCAGCAAGATATTTATTTACACCCGATCTTTATAACTGACTTCTAAATTCTGTCTTAGCCATCTTTGTTGTGCCAAATTTAGTATTTTTCAATTTCGGCTGATTATTTAATGCACTTTACTAATGGAGTCCAGCCACTGACTACGATCTTGGACTAGGTGACTATAGCTTGCTTTAGATTTTATATCGAAAAGGGAAGTTTTATCGTCAACATCATATTTTTGGGTGTTTTAAACTAAAAAATCTCTGGAGTTGTTTTTTGTTTTTTTGTAAATTCAAAATCCCATTTAGGTACGCTCATAGAATTTATTGACTGTAGTTTGCTTTAGAATAATATTGAAGAGAAAGGTTTTCAAACTCAAAACTCTCTGTAGGGGGATTTTAAACTCAAAACCATATGGAGGGGGTTCAACCCCCCCCCCCTTCCCCATTGATTTGACTACGCTCAAGCAATTTTAGTGTGTAATTTGCTTCTTTTATTATAATGAAGAGGTATTTCGAATCCTGGTGAAGACTGGGATTTTAAACTTCGGAATCCTTGGGCACCTCTGAGTCCACCCAGCCCTAATGGGTACCTGCCATTGGTTGGGGAAAAGCAAAGGCGGTTGGTCGTTGTGCTGGCTACATGACACCCTCGTTAACCGTAGGCCACAAAAACAGATGAACTTTACATCATCTGCACTATAGACCACAAGGTCTGAAAGGGGAACTAGTTAGGCCAGGTTCACATCTAACTTTGCATTCACCTGTACCTATACTTTTATCTGCTGGACCGTTGTGGCACCACACAAGATCTGTCAACCTTCTTTCTCCATTCTCATCTCTCATTTTTCTTTGATATAATTTCATTCGGATGTTCTTTCTGAAAATATTGAAGCGTGCCTGGGTGGACCACTTCGGGGGCCGATTTTGAGTTTGTGTTTCCACACGAACTGTCTTTATAACCTTGTTTTATATTGAAGAGGTATTTTTTCGCTTCAAACCCCGCTGGCGGGGGGGGGGGGGTTAACTAAAAACTCATTTGGCTACGCACATAAAATTTTTTGTGCTTTGGTTAAACTCATAGAATTTTTGAGTGCATAATCTGTTTTTTTTTTAATATTTAAGATGCATTTTTTTAATTTTAAAACCCCGCTGAAGGGGGGTTTAAACTAAAAACCCATTTGGCTAAGCTCATCATCATCATCATCATCATCATCAAACTCCATTAGAGTGAGGGCTTGAGAGGCTCAAATCTTCTCTTGCAAAAGCCCTGGACAGAAACCCTGCTGTCTTGCGTAGTGCATGAATGTCGCCATACAGGTCGAGAATTTTGGGTTTCCCAGACCTGTCGAGACGGAGATCAGCAAGTCTGGGGCAGTCAAACAGAATATGAGGCACGGTTTCCTCTTCTTCCCCGCAGCGAGGGCACCGTGAATCGAAATTTGGCCATAGGCGAGAGAAATATGAGCCAACAGGACAGTGGCCTGTCCTGCACTGTGCTATAATAGCTTGCTCAGGCCTGGACAGCCTCCACCACGGGGAAGTGCGGTCAGGGCGCCTCATGCGCTCCCAGACTCCACGGGCTTTTTGGGACTTGTCCCAGCACTCAAACCACTTTTCCATTTCTGTTTTTTGTATTATAGCCAGGGCTTGATGAAAGCTTACAGCCTGATCAGTGGATGGAAATTGCCCTCCCTGGTGGGCCAAAGAGTCTGCGATTGTGTTGCCGGTCACACCTATGTGACTCGGTACCCACTGCATTATTACAGGGGTGCCATAGCGTTGTTTGATGTTATGTGAAGCCATGATGACAGTGTTGATATTGGGGGGCCATGGTCCGGGGCTTTGCAAAGCATGTAGTACAGATTTTGAGTCAGTGACCACAACAATCTGTGTTGCCCTCAAATGTCCCTCGCCGAGTTGAGAGTTAATGACTTTAAGGCTTCACAGACTGCCATGGTCTCCGCATCAAAACTGCAAACACTGCCACATGGTCCAAAGATTTTGACTGTGTGAGAGCCAAGAAAGTCGATGTAGGCTCCATAGCCTGCTCTTCCAGAATCTATTGATGCCGATCCATCAGTGTATGCAAAAATAGCACTGGGCTTGAAGGTATTAATGGTCTCCAGAGCTAGGATTTGAAGGTCGTTAGATGAACGGCTTTGCTTAGTGGCATTAGGGTCTACTAATTTCAACCGTATGTCTGGGGTTGTTGGGCGACACCAAGGGGGAAGGGGATGAAAGCGTTGAATGTTTTGTCGGTTGGTGGAGAGGCCAGCTTCATCAGATAGTCTAGTGGCATGATGCATAAAAGACTGCATCTGGATACGTCTTCTGCATCTCCAACCATCCACTAGTTTTCTAGCTGGGAGGTATTCATCCAGCCTTTTATACCGCTCATAGCAGGTCAGTACTGACCTTTCCCTCCTAAGGGTTAGTGGAGCTATATTAGCCATTATTTCAGCCGCATTCACTGGACTTGTCCTAAAGGTTCCACAGACAAATCTTAGTGCTTGGGACTGTATTTTATCAAGTTGTTCAAGAGCAGTCCTAGCGCCATAAATTTGCACAGGTAGGCTGTAGTCTATCTGTGATCGGACTGCTCCTAAATACAGGGATCGGAGCATGTCTGCTCGGGCTCCCCACTTCGTGGATGCCAGCTTCCGCACAATGCAAAGTTTCCCTGAGGCCTTTCTTACAACATCCTGGATGTGCTCACACATTTTTAAATTGCGATCTAAAGTTACACCAAGGTACTTGGGTAGCTTTTCCATGCTGAGAGCCACTCCGTTGAGGGAGAGCTGGAAAGGTTGCCCGAGAATGCCAGTCCCGAGCGTGAACAGAGAATAGACCGTCTTGGAGGTGTTTATTTCTAGCCTCCATTTTTGTGTGTATGAGCAGAGCGTATGGAGGTCTTCTTGTAGCACTTTTTGTATAGAGGTTGCGCTCCTTCCGGATTTCCAAAGGACAATATCATCAGCATATAGCAGCTTTTGGCATTTTAGCTGAGCCGGTAGGTCATTTATGAAGGCCGTGAAAAGGGTGCATGACAGGACGGAGCCCTGGGGGAGGCCGTGCTCGAGGGTCATTTCCCCTGAGACTTCTCCGTACATCCTTGTTCTTATTGTACGCTCTTGTAGGAAGTCTCTAATCCAGTAATATATCCGTCCCCGCACCCCCACGGCTCTTATCTTATGAAGCAAACCAGGCCGCCATACTTTATCATATGCCTGTTTTAAGTCAATGAAGACTGCGTATGTGCTTTCGGTCCTTTGGAATCCATCTGCTACGCTCTGCACAAAGATGTTGACTTGGTCTATAGCGGGACTTCCAGCCCTGAAACCAGCCTGTTCTGGAGCTATAAGACGGGCACTCTCAAGGTACCAAACCAGACGCTCATTTACCATTTTTTCAGCCATCTTTCCCACACAAGATGTGAGTGAGATGGGTCTGTAGCCCTCAGCAGTGGAAGCATCTTTTCCCTTTTTTGGTATTGGAATAATGGTGGCACGTTTCCAGGCACTGGGCAGATGACCATCTGCCCAGGTTCTATTTACGAATGCCAAGAGCACGGCCCTTCCTTTCCCCCCTACATGTTTAAGCATTTCGGGGTAATACCATCCGGCCCGGGAGCCTTTTTAAGCTGGCATTTCCTTATGGCAGCATTAAGCTCGCCTATCGAGAATGGGGAGTTCATCGTTCCCTCAGCACTTTCGGTCTGTGGTTCCTTTCGGTCTTTTTTTTCATCAGCTTTGCGAGCTTTATCAATGGCTTTGGACATTGGGGACTTCTTGGCAGCCTTGTTGATCTTGGCAAAATATTTGTTCAACAAGGTGGCAATTTTCTTTTTCAATGAAATGGTTACCCCACTCGGTGAAGATAATGGGGTTGCTGTTTTCGTACGCCCAGCATTTTCGAGATTTCTCAGAAGACTCCAAGCCTTAGAGCTATCCCTTAGGTTAAACCTTGCACAGGTGTTGGTCCAACGTTCTCGTTTTTCCCTGTTAACAGACGTTTTGACTAGTAGGCTGAGTCTGTTGTATTTCTGCCTGAGTGTTGGATTGTTTGGGTTCTTTTGGACCTTTTTGTATGCCCTTCTCCGAGCCATAACAAGTTTGTTGATTTCAGCCGTCCAAAAGTTTTTGAATTTTTTACAAGGGTAAGTTCGAGGAATACACTTTTAGCCATGCCCAGGATAGCTGTTGTTATTTGACGGTACACAAGGTCTAAGCTCATAGAAATTTGAGTTTATAATTTGCATTTTTTTATTCTGAAGAAGGGGTTAAAAGTAGATTCCAAATCTTCCTTAGCAGTGTTCTTGGAATATGGAAAATGTCGTTTTTTTTTAGTTTATTTTTTTTAATAGAAGAGGGGCATTTAGCTGCAAAACCCTCTGGTAGGAGGTTTTAAACTAAAATCCTGTTGACTGTAATGGGGTAAGCGACGGTTTAGTATTAAAATATCACCTAAAATAAACAAAATCAAAGCAAAAAATCAGTAAGTAACTTCCTACCATGGGCGTAGCCAGGATTTATTTTCGGGGGGGGGGGGGTGGGGGGGGAATATTTTTTTTATGTATTTATGTGTGTGTGTGTGTACATATTCTTTATTGCATTCTGACCCTTCATTCTTTCGGAAGACGTTTATTGTGCCCTAAAATAGGTTCTTCCATGAATTAGTGGGAAAATTGTAGATTCCCCGCCATTACTACCAAGGAGGTCTGGGGGAGCGCTAGGAGCTCCCCCAGCGCGGGGCGAAGCCCCGCGCCAAGCACTATTTCTGATATTGAAAGCCAACAAAATGCATGTTTTGAGGTATCTACAGTGCATTTTCCTGCTATTAAAAAGTTTTATTACAAAAACCTAATGTGCTACTCTTACTGAATTAGACCCTCCCGCGCCGTTTGGCGCATTTGCCGTCAAGCTGTTTCCATAAAATTGTAGATTCCCTGCCATTACCAGCAATGGGGTCTGGGGGAGCGGTAATGTCTGAGGCCTCTTCACACCTGCCATGAGGACCTCAATGAATGAGTGGCGTCAAGTTGTACTAGGATATCATTGCAACTCTTCTTATGCGTAATTCATTTTGTCGGAGAACATGTCCCGCAAACCTCATGCATCGCTCTCTCACAATCTTATTATGTGGTCGACTCCCAGTTCGGCATAGGATTTCCTTTATTTAAACCCGATCTCTATAACTGACTCCTAAAATCTGTCTTAGCCTTCTTTGTTGAGCCAAATTTAGTGTTTTTCAATTTCGGCAGATGACTATTCACTGCAGCTTATTAAGGGAGCCCTGCCAATGGTAAAAATGTGTAACCTCTCTTGAATACGCTCTTGGAATTAAGTGACTGTAGTTTGCTTTAGATTTTATATCGAAAAGAGAAGTTTTATCGTCAAAATCATCTAAAGGGGTTTTAAACTTTAAAAAAAAACGCCATCTGTAGAAGAGGGGTTAAAACTCAAAACCCCTTTGGCTACGCTCATAGATTTTAGAGTGAGTAATTTTCTTTTATTTATATTGAAGAGGTACTTTTTAGCTTCAAACTCCACTGGAGGGGAGTTTAAACTCAAAACCCCTTTGACTACACTCGTAACATTTTGAGTGTATAGTTTGCTTTGTTTTTATTATTAAAGAGGGGGGGAATTTCATTTCGGGGGGGGGGGGTTGAACCCCAAAACCCCCCCCCCCGGCTACGCCCATGCTTTCATTTCGGGAGGGGGATTGATACTGTTCAGGAGAGGAAGCCCGGACTAGTCCATCATACCCTAGTCAGCCCGAAATTTCCCACCCTAAAACTCCCTCGCCCCCTCTCCTTTTAACATTCTTACGCTTAACAAAGCGAAACAAGCGAAATGTTAATGCAGTTCCCAGTGCACTTCTTTAGCCTTATAAATCGCCCATTCAAATTCAGAGAATGCGTTTAATGTCACGAGGTAAATTCCAACCACTGTTTTTGGAACGCTATCTCAACTAGTTAGAACGCAAGTTCGTTCGGTGTAAATGAGCTTGGCGTAATAGGTTTATACGATCACACTTTTGTAAAAGGCTTTGTCAAAGATTTTGTTTGACAACAGATCAGATTGTAAATGACAATACTCTTGCTTCTTTGCTTTCTA